>NW_028229813.1:0-67402 GCF_053477565.2 Lygodium microphyllum | reverse complement strand
TCAAGAAGATGGTGCAGAAGGTGACGCCTCAGCTGTTGGACACGTCTTGACCAGCAAACGCAAAGTTGTGGGTGTTCTCCCGCGTAAATCTCAGCTCCGTGTACTCTCCTTCGGCTCTGATACCATGTGAGAGTGCGCTGCGGAAGAGGGAATACGAACAAGGAGGGAGAGAGAGAGAGAACAGAAAATAAGGAAGAGAAATCTGTACTGACTGAAATGAATGTTGAATACACTGAAATGGACTGATCAGTCCTTGCACGCAGCCCGAAGCGTTAGTGAGGGCACCAGATCAGGCTGATGATGATGGCAGCACCACCACGGGGGAGAAGGAGTGTCGGAATCTGCAAGAAGACAAGTGACAAAGTGGGGAGGGGGGCTGCCAATAAATAGGCAACGGACAAACCCTAACCCTAACCCTAAAATGGGCGCAAACCCTAAAAATGCCCTAAAATGGGCGCCCCACAACAGTGACCAAAAAGTGGCCGGGCAGCCAGTGGCTGCCCACTAAAAGAGGCCAAAAAGAAATACACATCCTAAGACAGCCAGTCGAGAGTGACTAGCCTCCCCCATCATAACACATGATAGACATGTCAGAGCTCCTAATGTCCTCGTTTGACTCAGACTGAGGCTCACAGGCAGGAGATGACAAGGCATGACAAACATGACTGCTAACAGCATCTTGAGGCAGTTGTCAAAACCCTAATTTTTATTGTAAATTAGGGTTTACATAAGATATTGACTGAAATCTCTTTCTTTGATGGCTAGAATTGTCGGAAAATGTTGAGATAACTTGAGAGATGGTTGGGGGATGAGAGAGAATGTTGTAACTTGTAGAGAGATAAATTTCAAAGTTTATTGTGAGAAACATTGAAAAGCTACTGCTGCCCTGCTCAAACAGTGATGGAAGCTGTCACCTATAGCTTAGGACTACCAAAAAGATTGTTGCCTTTTTCTATATGTTATCACCTATTCTAGAAGGACCTTAAGTTGTTGTCACTTGCTTCTAAAGGCCTCCAAATTACTATCACTTGTTCTAGGATTGATCCATGGTGGATGCAAATCATATTAGCAACATCTGCTTGCTCTCTAACAGTCTCCTTTTCTCTCACAATGTGGCTATAATAGACTTCCACTTGTCCCTAAAAACGTTTTTTTTCCTTGCATCACTGGCTAGTTTTGCCAAGGTGTCTTTTAATCTTGTTTTTTCAGCATTATGTAGCTTACTAAATTAATTTTCAGAATATTACTTTTGAAAATTAATTTAACAATTATTCTAGTGCTCAGAAAATCAATTTCACCAACCAATAATTAAATTGGCTAGGCCAATTTGTCATCCAAGTATCCCCGAGCAATTATTGACCCTTAGACGGCTATTAATTAATTAGTTAATTGTCTAGTCTCTAATGTCACCTTTGACATTAGTGGCCAATAAATTGGTCTAGGTCCAAATCTGACACTTAGTTCCACCTAGTACTTGTTAGACATAACTTCTTACAACTTTTGCTTTTGGCACCCATTACATCCTCGGAGTCCTTTGCTTGTTACCATGAAATAATTCCCAAGTGCATTACATGTGCTAAACAACCTTGCACATTTGATTATATCTTAATCAATTGTTATGGGTAAGAAGCATATTCAAATTTCATGTCCTTGTGACAGCTTGTGTCTTAGATGTCTTGGATATGGTGACAACTTATGCTAGCCATTTTAGTGTAGGATCCTTCTAGTGTGTTCTAGATATCATCAGTATGGCGATGGTATTGGGAATGGTGGTTTACTTATGTTGGCCATTATGATATAAGTGTTAGTAGTCATGTTTGTCATGCCTTGTCATCTCTTGCTTGTGAGCCTTAGTTTGAGTTAGATGAGGACTTTAGGAGCTTTGACCTGTTTGTCACTTGTTTTGATGGAGGAGGTAGCTCATTCTAGAGCAATTAGTTTATTTCCTTTTACTGCATCTTCTCCACCAATCAAGCTTTTGTGTGTATTTTTTGGGTAGTTTTTGTATACATTCATTTGCCTCACATGTTGGACATTGTTAACCTTTTTCGAGACTTTTTTGAGCATTTTTTGCATTTATACGACCATTAAACGTTGGTTAGACGATTTGGAGTTAGTTGGCTATATATAGTATGCCGCTTCCACACTTGACATTCAAATCTTTCTCCTTCCTTGGCAGGTGCACACTCCGACTTTGTCATCTTCCTCCGTCTCAGATGTTGTGGTTATCATTAGCTTGATTTGGTGGCCTCATTGACGTTGTGGGCTGTGTGCAAGGATTGATTAGTCCTCCTTTTGTATTCAGCATTCTTTTCTTGTTCAATGGAGATTTCTTTCTTCTTTTCTTGCAGTCTCTCTTTGGTCCTTTGTCTCTGTGTTTGTGTTTATTCTTCCTTTGCGCACTAACATGGTATCATTAGCTAAGAGAGACACAGAGCTGATTTCTCGTGGAGAAGACCACCCTAGACTGTCAGGTGACCTGGCCACATTAGCATCTTGCTGAAAACGCAGGTTTCTTGTTGAAGGTGACAACTTCTTTGTGCAGGTGATAGTAATTCTTCCTTAGATGGACCCTCTACATCGATTTCCTTGTGATCATGTAGCCATTTTGAGGTTGTCTATTGCCAAAACATGGATTGTTTGTGGGTGTCTTGTAGGATTTTGAAGATGTCTTACAAATAGTTTTGTGGTTTTGGTGATATAGATGACGAGCCTTCTTTGTACTCCTCTGAACGGCGGTGAGATTATCCCTACGGATCGTGAAGAACGGAGATCACCTAGCTCGCTTGTTCAGGAACCCTCTCCTCCCTGTTCTCTCCATGTCTCACAGCATGCTTGTTTGGCTTGCCTCTGTATGCCATCCATGGCACCTTCTATGCAGGTGCCCACACTCCCTTCTTTGACCAAAGAAGATTGGCTTGATGGTTCAAACTAATTGCTTTGGTCGTGTATCCTTGGTACCTTTGATTTTTGGGAGTTTGTTACCCATCCTATTCACCGTCTGGTGGAGGACCCCACCGTTGCATCATCGATGGATCATGTGGCCTTATGGGATTGGCTCAACTTTAGATTCTTGATCTCTCCTCTTTATGAGCTGAACAGGTTTTGTTCTAGTGCATGTGCGCAAGCGGTGGAATGCAACGGAAGTGTGGACAAAGCTTGCTTCTTTGTACCATCAGAAGACATTTTCCCATTAGATTACTTTCGAGAAGAAATTATGGATGCTGTGTTGATGATTTTCCTTTCATGAAGGATCATATTAGGGAACGATCTCGATGATATGGCTTTGATTTCCTTGGTCCCTAGTGTTTCAGAGGGGGTTTCCTAGGATTGTGAGGAGCTTCTTCATCAACAGTCTACATCAATGGACTTCATCGGCATTGGCATTCCTCTTACCACCCTAGGATCCATTCCTTTTTTGGTCTTCTACCACATCTAGGATGTGAGAGGGGGTGTTAGCAATCATATTTGTCATTCCTTGTCATCTCTTGCATGTGAGCCTCATTTTGAGTCAAACGAGGACTTAACGAGCTTTGCCCTATTTGTCACTTGTTTTGATGGAGGAGGTGGCTCATTCTAGAGTAGTAACGTCATTGCCTTTCAATGCATTTTCTCCTCTAGTTGAGCTTTTGTGTGCATTTCCCATGCAATTTCTGTATACATCAATCTGCCTCACTTACTGCACATTGTCCACCCTTTTCGGGATTTTTTTGAGCATTTCTGGCGTTTTTACCAGCATTAAATGCTGGTCGGCCATATTTCAGCCTGAGATTGCAGTTGGCCAGATTTGGGGTTAGTTGGCTATATATAGCTTGACCCTCCCACACTTGACATTCATATCTTCCTCCTTCCTCGGCAGGTGCACACTTCGACTCCGTCACCTTCCTTGGTCTCCTTCCTCCTTCCTTGGCATGTGCTGTCATCATCATCAGCCTGATCTGGTGCCCTCACCGAGGTTGTGGGTTATGTGCAGGGACTGATCAGTCCTTTTGTATTCGGCATTCTTTCCTTGTTCAGTGCAGATTTCTTTCTTCTTTTCTTGCAGTCTCTTTTTTCCTTTGTTTGTGTGTTCGTGCTCCTTCTTCTGTTACACTCTCTCACAATAAGCTGCCTGTGCTCGTGTCTTAAATGTCTTTGATATGGTGACAACTTATGCTGGCCATTCTAGTGTAGGCTACTTCTCTCCTGTTCTATATATCATGATGACCTATATTGCACTGGTCCCTGTTGAGTGTTGGTGTGAGCATCCTGCTTGTGGCTCCAGAGGTTTACTGCTAGTTCTGATCCTCGTGTAGATGTCTGAATGTCTGGCCTAGTACTGGAGGCCTTAGTTTGTTGCATGTTTCCAACAAATGCCAACACTTCACCTTGTTCTTCAACTTTGCTGTTTGTTTGAGAAGCCTGCAGCAAACACTAGCGTGGTCCCCCAACAGCAGTACTTTAATAAAGATCCACAATCTGACGATTCTAGCTTCTAAATGAACCGACCTGAAGTTCATGAAAGCTTTTCTTGCCAAAAAGGGCTGAATATACTTTGGCACTAAACCTTGTTTTCAAGTAACATTGTCTAGTTGACCATGACAACTGTCACGAGGAGTCTCAGCATGTAAGTACATTAGTCCATGCTAGAAATCAGAATACATTGTGTTATGCAGTGTTTTGTGATGAGAAACATGGAAATGAAGACATTATTAAAAACGAAAACAGGAATGGATGGAATTTGGGGGATTTTTCAATAACTATAGAGTTGTGGGAAATGAGGAAAGAGAAACTGAAACAAGAATGAAAAGGAATGTAAACTAATGCTCCGTTGCTGGCATTCTATGGATAACCAATTTGTGCTAAAAAAAAGGTTGGTTTGGATAAAGATGAAAGATTGACAACAAAATCACCTAGAGGAAGAAGGTCAGTAGCGGGGCATCTTGCAAGCTTTTGTTTGCAGGCCCTACTTTTTCTGCAGAGCTGCTACTATGCTAGATATTACCTCTAGGGAAGACTTGAGCTATATTGTGAAGTGCCAGAAAACACCTCGATACATTTGTAGTGTTGCTTTACTCATTTAGTCTACTTATAGCATGAAAATTCACACATTGATTATAAAACCCTCTTGTGCCAGGCAGAAACACAAAGGTTGAGGTTTCAAGCTGCTGTTATTAATCCGAATATTGTGACTGGTGCAGTGAACTTTTGACTTCCAGTTATTATGAATTCAACTCTCTGACTGTTGTCCTCTGCCACCTGGACTGCATTCTAGCCGCGTGCTGTTTGTCGCTGCATTAATCACAGTGCTCATGAACTTTTGACACAACATGACTCTTTCCCTATGCTGAATAATTGGGCTTGCCCAAGTGGTAACATTGGAATTGGCTTCTCTGTGTAGATTTTTTAAGTGTCTGCTGTTGGTTGTACCTCTGACGTTTGAAATAGATTTGCTGTCTGCTATTTGTTGTACAAAATGTGGCTCTTGTTGTCATAGACTTCTTTAATTCTACTTGTTCTGCAGGTGTCCTTCGTTTCAAAGAGCTTGTAAACACAATAGTTCAAGGCTTCAAAGACTACTTTGTGGTTGGTGAAGAGCTATTTTGTGTACAAGGAAATTCGACAAGTCCTTGCAGGGTGTTACAAGTTATTGCTTCAGATGTGGAGTCTTCTGAAAATAGCAAACTCAATTATGAAGTAGCCTGGCTGGACAGTGACAAGAATGTAATGAGGACATCTGTGGAATCGGCAGATAAATTGATGCGGAAGAAGCCTCCATTCACAAGGGCACTGTTGATGTCTTTTATTCGGGAATCTGTAAAGGAGAGTGCAGTGCGCAATGCACCTTGGGTGGTGCATGAGCAACTGTGCTACAAGTATGGACTTTGTACAGACCCCCCGGAGGAACTGAAGAAGTTCTTTATGAAACGTGACCGAAGCATTCAGGAAGCTCAATTTGGAAAACGATCATCAGTAAGATTTACATTCACAAAATGTTGGATTTGGGACCTATTTTGCCAGAGCATGGGCCTGGTTGCTTTTGATGTTAACATTAGGGTAGAGTGAAATTGTGTTCCTGGCTATGGCAGGCTGATGCTCTGGATTCTGAAGGCCATGTAGTCAAGAAGCAGAAAACAAGTGCTGGAGAAGATGGGGAGTCTGAAGGCCGTGTGGTAAAAACATCCAAGAAAACTGCCATTGAAGCAGGGGAGTCTGAGGGGCATGTGGAGAAAAAATTGGAAATTACTGGAGATGCAGTGTCTGAAAGTCATAAACCAAAAAAAAGTGCTGCTGGAAATTCTGATTCTGACAGTCGTGTGACAAAGAAACTGAAAAAAATTGGATCTGAAGAATCTGCTAAAACACAAGCAAAGTCTGAGGATGTGAAGATGGAAGAAGGTACTATGTCTGTAAATCTCTATCATGTTGTAAGAATGCTGAAACAATTTTGTAAACTCCCAAGATGCATTACCCTTCTAGCTGACTAATTTTTCAAATCAACACTCTGCAGTTCCTGTTGTTAAGGTGGAGCCAATCAAATACCCCATAGATGATTCTCTTGTACAACAATCTGTTGATGACCCACCCTTGCAGGAAAAGCCGGTGCCATCATCAGATTTTCCACTTCCAATGGAATGCATAGGGCAACTGCTGATGGTTTGGAATTTCTGTGTGTTGTTTGGGAAGGCTATTCGTCTTTCGCCCTTCTCCTTGGAGGAGCTTGAAAAAGCATTGGAAAATAAAGATGGAGAATCAGTTTTATTGAAGGAAGCACATCATGCATTGCTTAGGCTTGTCCTTGATGATTCTGATACTCAATCATCGGGTGAGGAGAGGAAGCGACGGAAAGCAACTGTGAGTGTTATCAGACCTCCTCTTAATGAAGTTGTATCTTTTTGTAGAGGCTATCCCTACCTTCTTAAATTGAAAATGTCATGTTGGTTAGGCTTCTATCAATACTTGGAAAGAAGATCTTTCCGAATTTTTGAACCTTCCAGGGCTAGAGGCATTGGTGTCGCATGCTTCAGCAATCCGCAAGGGAAAGTATAGAGAGTTGGAACCTTCAGTGAAACTCGAGATCCTGTGTGAACTAGTGAACCACTCTCTTGATTCAGCCCCTGTTAGAGATCAGCTGGATCTATACATAGAAGAAAAGCAAGCGATTGCTGCGCAGAAGAGGAAGGAAGAGGTTGAAGAATCAAGGAGAGACAAGGAGCTACAAGAGCAGTCGAAACAGGCCCAAGTTTTGGATAGTACTTCTCATCCAACCGAAGAAGATTTAAAACAGGTTCAAGTTTTGGATAGCGCTTCTCATCCAACTGAAGACAGTGCCAGAGTGTATCCTGAGAATGGTGATGTGAAGGAGCCTCAGAATGATGGAGCCATTCTGGAAACCAATCTAAGCTCCAATGGTCTTGCCAATGGAACACACGTAGATGGGTACATCTTTAGAGTATTATTGTTCATTTTTGCAGTTCTTTATGCTTCGTATTGATTTTCTTACTGGATATTTCAGGATGGTAGAATGTGTTGTGGAAGGTGATGCTATTCCTGCATCTGTCCGGTCTAGGCAGTTGGCTCTGAAGATGAAGGCCTCGTTAAAGGAAGCCGAGGAAAGGGAAAAAGAAAAGAGGAGGATTGAAGAACAGAAGAAACTTCTTGAGAGGAAGAAAAAGTACGATGAAGCACGCAAAGAGCGGGAGCTTCAAGAGAAGAAGTTGATTGAACAACAAAAACGGGTAAGTAAAAGGAGATCAAATGTGTCCAGAAGCCATCACTGGGTTAACTGGACCAGAGTATAAATGATTTTACAGCATATGGGACACCTTGGCTTATTCTTGCTACTATTGGCCCACAGCAAGAGCACTTCGAGCGTGAGATTGAGAAACGAGTGATACGAACAAATCCTCTTGGAAGGGATAAAGATTACAACAGATACTGGTTCTTCCCTAGAGAAGGACGGATATTTATAGAAGATCAAGAATCTGCAAAATGGGGCTATTACTGTGTAAAGGAAGAGGTTCAGATCAGAGAAACATGTGCATCTCATTATTTACAATTGTAGTCTAGTGTGACTGTTGTTTTGAACTCACTTGGTTTCTTTTGATTTGTTTCCAGCTGGAATCATTATATGCATCCTTGAATCCAAAGGGCATACGGGAAAGAGCTTTGCAAAGACAGTTAGAAAAGCACTACAGCAAGATTTGGTCTGTTGAATAACACTGTTTTCAGAGCTTGAAAGTGAGGTTTCTATAATGTCCGTCCAATATGTCAATAGCTGATGGTACATATGGTTTTCTTGCTTGCAGTGATGCTCTGCAGAAGAGAAGCAAGGAACTTGCACAGAAGGTTGCTTTTGAAGATACTTCTGTAAGACGGTCTTCTAGAGGAAAAGCTGTGTCACAGCAAGCAGCGAGTACTGTTGCTTATAGAAACAAATACAGGAATTCTTGATGGGCTTTGCCTTTCAAATGCTCCCATTTTTTAGTCAGAGTTGGTATTTGAGATGCGTAAGTTCCATTTCAAATTTCAAGCATCCGAGCCAATATTGAGAGGTTATAGGTGTAATTTCTATGCCATCCCCTCGTAATTCAAGCCAATGTGGCCTTGTGACCTTCCCCTAGCAAATTGTTTGGGAAAGCACAACCTTTTTTGTCTATCTCGGTGAGCAATCACTATCAGGTGGGGGACAATTTATTTGTTAGTTTAGTCGATCGCTTTTAAATGCGAGTTAAAGTCATGATCTGTTACTTAACAAAATGTCAATGTTTACCACCTGAAAGTTGTGCAAGTGCCTCGCAAGGGTGTGGTACTTATTTGCTTGACACAGTTATTTCAGGAATTATCTCATACATTGTTGGGAGAGTGTTCCCTATTGAATTAGGGCTAGGATATCAGCCAACTATGCATACGCAACCAACTTTCGCCTTCGAGTTCCACTTCAGCTTTCTGTGAACAAACAGAAAACTCAAAACACATGGTCAGCAGCAATGTCACCCTTTTATATGTTAGATGACTCATTTGTACGGTCAAGGATTCAGCTTTAAAATGGTGGCATAAAAAGACTTACTCCTGCACTGGAATGCTATAGATGAGAGCCATGTGATACACATGCTAATTAATCAGATGAAGCTGGTTTTGGTGATTAGTGCTGTGATAGGAGTTGGGCGGGTTGGAAAGCATGTGGCAACAGCAAGGTGATGGCAGGAAAGAGGGTGCAAGTAGTTGGTTGATGTAAGATACAAATGATGTGATGGGTGAATCTAAGAACTCACCGTAGTATGTGAAGAAGTGTTTTATGTGAATAGCAAATACATCTCATACTAACATATTCACATCTTACTTTTTCTACTCCAACTTATGCTATCTTTGCATAATAAAACACTTCTTCACATACTACGGTGAGTTCTTAGATTTACCCATCACATCATTTGTATCTTACATCAACCAACTACTTGCACCCTCTTTCCTGCCATCACCTTGCTGTTGCCACATGCTTTCCAACCCGCCCAACTCCTATCACAGCACTAATCACCAAAACAATCACACACACACACACACAGAGAGAGAGAGAGAGAGAGAGAGAGAGAGAGAGAGAGAGAGAGAGAGAGAGAGAGAAGGGTGTTGGTTGGGGGGGGGGGGGGGGGGAACGACTGAAACGCAGTAGGGAAGTAGATAATGTGGATATGGATATTTATTGGGGTAGGTGTGGGAACATGTGTAATATCTAATTCGTACAAATGTCTACGGAGGCCAAAGTGGCCTATGAGAGAAGACAATGCGTAAGTCCATGTCTACAAATCTATAGCTATGATTGAATGTTTATGGAGGCCAAAGTGGCCTATGAGAGAAGACTACATACAAGTCCATGACTACAAATCTCTAGCTATGCTCGAATATTGAAGATACTAGAATTCTGCAGTACATAGTGGATCTTTAAAACCCTCCTAATAATGTGAGGCTAATCTTGTGGTGATGAGAAATGATTCTTTGCGGCGAGTCATGTGATTGTTGGGTGCATGGGGTTTTTCTAGCCATTTAGATCTCAAATGGTCTTGTAATTGGTCGCCATGGGTCCTCCTTTGATGTGGCTCTTATAGGTAGTCTCTAACCATGTTGATCTGAATGGCTTTGATAGTAATCAGTCACCTTGGATCGTCCTAAGAAAAAACCATCCCTTTGTTTGCAAAGCTTTTGCGTGACGTTATAGCCTTCCCCCAAGCTTAAAATTATACCTTCAATATGAGAACATAGAAGCATAAAATGAGTTCTCCACTTAGCTATGGTCTTCTTATAGGTTTGTATTCCACTCTAATTTGGGTCATCTATCGAGTAGTACTAACTATATACTTTCTTAGTTGTGCATGTACATTGACTAACCACTTGCACATGCCATGATGCCACACTATGTTTGTGTCTTGTGCACGGACAATTATGTTGTGTATGTCCTATTTTGAGTTGAGTCTTATCAATATGTTGGATTGCAACCATTAGTCTTAGTTTGTGCCAAGAGGTTGGAGGGTTGAATACTCCAATGTGTATGGGTCCTAAATAGAGTGAGGTTGACTTGTTGCTTTGTCATTGGAAGGCTTGTGCTTTCTAAGTGGTCAGACTAGTATACAAAGGTGCAACATGTGAATTACTAGAAGTGGTGTGTGATCACAACATAGAAAAAAAAATTATGGTTTGTGTATGTAAAGGAGGGTCAAGTAGTCATGTATAGGATACACATGATAGTTTATTAAATGAATTATGCTAGATTTTCCTAGAATCAAAACTAGGTTAGTTAGTTAGGTATGAGAGAGCATCTTTATTATAAGATAAAGTGAAATTGGTGCATGACCTTACTAAAGTCTACAATTGTGTAGCTTGATAATCTAAGCACCACACCTAGGACATTGCTAGGCTATTGTCCATCCTAGAGGCATCTAAGGGTAGGATGTAGGATGTATCAATTGCACCAACTAGTTTTTTGAGCAACTTTGTATTTTTTCTTGGGTCAATGAGTTGTAGCTTGGTTGGTTGAGGTGGGGGTGTGTCTCTCTTAGTTTATGGATTGAATTCTCCTAGCTTGTAGCTTGGATCCACGATGTTGCCTTCTTTTGGATGGTGCCTTGTTTGGGGATCTTGGGTGATGTCCCAATAAGCCAAAAATGGCGTGCATTATTAAAAAAACCTAGTATTTTTCCTCACCTTGCTTAACTGCGAGTAGGTTTGGGAGGTTGTATTAATAATGAAAGCTTAATGGGCACTCATCATGTGTGTTAGTGTGGAATACCATACATTGCAAAAAAAATGCTATGCAATATCAATACAATTACTTGAATTCTTTTATGCATGCTACACCATATTAAGAGTTGACAATTGCTAATAGGAAGTTGAGAATGAAAGATATGTTGAAAAGGAAGAATGATTGCGTGACACATAGTATAATGAGCATGAAACAAAGTGGCATGGCATCATGATATCTTAATAATTAACTCCTTGGACTATCATTTGGCATGCCCATCCAAAATACAAAGTTGAATCATGTTGGATAACACCTTGCATTCTCCAAGGGAGTTAACTTGAAGCTAATTAATCATGTCCACAATAAACCAAAGCTATTTGGTCACTCAGTAGAGAGTCAACTTCCTTATTGACATGGAACTTCATTTGAAAGCTTCTTGTTCCAACATCACCCATTTAGGTTCACATGCTAGGATAGTCAATCCTCCACCAAGAACCATCAATATTATTAGGAGGTTTAGTACTAGGTGGCTCAAGGGAGAAGCAACATCACTTGGACTTCTTGAAGAAACATGCTACACAAGTGGACTTAAACTCTTCTATAAGTCATTTGATTGTTGGAAATATTTCACCTTTGAAAATCTAGATGGCGGGCACTAATTCGCCATATAGTTGAAATATTCTATTATCCTTCAATTGCTCGATGAATCTCCTCAAAGGGTTTAGAACGTTTGCAAAGTAGTTTCGGATACTTCAATTGGTAAATGTGGTGTTCATGTCTTATTTAGGTGGAATCCCTTTGAAAGTTTTGTTAGTTGTGACTTGTATGTTATAAATAGCACACAATGGAGTATCATGTAGTGTGTAGTGAGTTGCACTCTTAATCATTCATTAGATCAATTAGACATTCAAAATTAGTCAAAATAGCCTTGTATAAAAATCAAGCCACAAACTTAGCACTATTGTTTCCATTGCATAGTCATTCACCCATTTTGTTATGGTTATATTCTCTAGGCAAAATGGAATCTTTGGTGTTACTTCATTGTTCCACTTTCAAACCTATCAACCCATATATCATTAGAAAGCTCTTGAAAAGTAGGTTCTAAACATGCAATTTGCAATAACTTTTGAGTTTATTTGCAAAAATTTTATTGTGCCTCCATTTTTTTTTTGATGGAATATTTTGGTTAAACTTTCTTAGAGGGCTATTTCAAGACCTCAAATATTCCCTAATGTATTGCAAGTTACCAATGTACTTGACCAGTTACTTAATTGGTTCTCCAAGTTGTATTAGATTTTTAGACAAACTACCGAAAGCATCTTGCATTATAGTTGGCCACCATAATATAGTTTGCGAATTCTTTTGGTCACTACTCTTGATGCTATCTTTTAGTCCTTGACTCTATTGGAGAGGCCTTTGGTTTCATCCCACTCAATATGGCTCCTATATTTTAAGAACAACTATTTTCTATAGCTTGGAAGGAGGTTCAAATCTTTTGCATCTCCTACATGGGAGAGTAAATAGGAGCCAAGAACTCAAAAATATCTAGCTCTAGATTCACTATAACCAAGCATGTAACCAAAAAATCTCATAGCTTCTTCCTTCTCCACCAAAATTATATTCTCCATATCTTTGTTGAAAACTTGAGATCAAATGAATTTGGAAATAGCTCTTAAGGCCATCATTGGTAAACTTGGAGAGCTTGACAATTTGCTACGATAAATTACAATACTTTGATTATTCAAGCTTTCAATATAATGGCCAAGTCCTTAGACTTTTTTCAAGCTTCAGTGGCTTGGAGTCCTTGTCTCTTCTAATAAAGTTATTAGGGTCTTTAATTTCAATTTGCATAGTAACAAAAAAAGTTTTATTTGCCAATAGATGAAAATCTTAAAGTCACTTGTCCATTAATCATAACAAAACTCTAGCATTAAGCCTAGTGAAAATTTAAAAATATCTTTCATACCTTTTGAGTTTTTATCATCTTCAAGAAGACTCTTGTCATAAAGTTTATTGAGTTCTTTGGATTCGTCTCTGATGGAGGCTTTAGTTTGTCTCTATACCCCATGTCTTCAATGTCAAGTCTTTTTTAGACCTCTAAGAACTCTTTTTTTATGGAAAATATCATAGAAGAATCATTCTCTCCAACTAAAAGACCACTCACATTTCATAAAACAAGTGACTTTCAATATTCACTAGCAACATGTGGGGTGAAATGCAAAATCAAGCACACCAAACAAGTTAACATGCAGTTTAACTCGCGTATCATAAGACAAGAGAATGATAATTGTTGATTGAGCCATATGTCGAATGAAATGCAAAATTTAGACACAATACAAATATTGTGTATAGAAGCACTCACTTTTCATAATATAGCACGTGAGAATGTAAAGAATAAAATGGTTTGTTATCTATGTGGAAGATTGGATGCTGTGACATTATGCTCGTGGTGGCAAAGCTACATAAGCTAATGAAAGATGCACCATGATATGGGAGGCTTGTGTTAAAGGTTGGTGGAGATATGGGAATATTGGGCATAAAAATAGTGAGGGGGTGCGAGATTTTGCTATAAATAGCCTCTCAAAGTAAGCATTTAATAAAAGAGCCATTATTCTTGGAAATTATAATGAAAAAGTCACTTTGTTGACCTAAAAATGAATCCTTTTTTCTTTTTCTTTTTTGAACATTCTCAAAGCATTCCCTCAACTTGGGGCTATTTTCAAGCCATAAGGTGGGGTGCATCATCACACATGTATCTAAATGTCACTTAAACAAATCTTTCCAATGTTCATTTTTAAAATTAGAGATGAAATTCATTTTATTTGAACTTTTTGAGCCACTATCCATTTTATTACGCCATTATTTGGTGAGAACAACTTCATTTTCTTAGCTCCAAAGCACCTATTTCACGTTTCATAATACCACTTTATTTTTTTGTATCAAAATCTTTAAACTTTTTGATTTGTTATGTTCTTGTTAGATGAAACATGATACGAGGTTGTTCTCTTAGATCACAAGTACCAATTTCGCATTTCATACATCAGGTAGAGTGGTTCATGCAGTGCACCAAGTAATTCTTTACTTTTTCAAGGTATTATTGTACTCTAGGTCTTACTATGCATCAAAGTATTTTGGTTTGAGGTAATTCATAACTAAAATACTTCATAATTGACACATGATCACAATGGTCACATTGTTATCAAGATTCAGGATATTGTTTTTCTTTGAGGTTCCAGGTCATCTTTTTAGCTCCCTTTGATCAACTCCTTACGTATCAAGGGAGGATTTGTCTATTTTTAAGATGTATCAAGGAGGATTAATTAGCCTTAAGAGAGTTAAAACTCTCAAAATCTCATTTGGGGGGGGGGGGGGGGGAACATTTTTTTGGACGCACCCCTTCATGGCCTAAAAAAGTAGTTTTATGTTTGTCAAAATCATGACGAATGCCTCTGGCCTTGAGATCATGTAATTCTTTGCCTTCAATCACCACAAAAATGGCTAAAAATGATGCATTCTATTAGAAGTTTAGTTTTTAGTCTTTTTCTCTCCTCTTTCTCTCTTGCCATAATCGTTGTTCATATGGGCTGAGAGGGGGTGGACATATGGGTGTCGGAATGTGGTATGATGCAAGCAATGGAGCGAAGGAGTGTAAAGGCGGCTCTTAATGGATGTGTGGACCATCATTGGGCTACATAACTGATCTCAAAATCATAGAAATTAAAGTAGTTTAATGGAATTTTTTTCGATAAGTCTCAGATTGAAATAAAATTTGATTCTATTTCTATTTTCATCATGGAATTAGGGTGAATATGGGTTGGAATTTGATATGGAAGCAATACGTATTGTGTTCAAGTGCTACAATTTTTAGAATTCAAATTTTTTGATTATTATAATGAAAAAATTAATTATTCAAGTCAAGAAAAAACTCGTAAAATTAGGAAATATAATGATAATTGATAAAATTAATGAAAGTAATGGTGCATATAGGAAAAAATAATGCATGTTGGTTACCATGGTTATGTTTCTCTATTTAATAATAAAAAATGACAAAATTATCAGTAATTATGATAATAGTAATTAAGAAAAATAATAAAAAACTTGAAAAAACTAGGAAAAAATGGGATTTGGAGTCTAGATTAAAAAAAAAAAAACCAAACATTGATGAACGAGTAGTGAGCAGTTGTGGGCTTGAGGATTAGCCTCAGCCTACGCTTGTTTTTGTGTTAAATTGGACGGATAAGGGTAGGTTTTATGTAAAATGACACATAAAATATAAAAATTAATATATATACAAGGCATAGACATGAGATGAATGCTAAAATTTATATCTTTGCAATGAAGAACCAAATGTTTGTGCATCATAGTAAGGCATTTATGATTGTAGCAAATATTTAAAGGAGTGAAAGCACAAGTTAGCCCAGTTCCATCTTTTCAACCTTGCATTGCGCTAGAATAAATAATGAAAAGAATGGTTTCTCACATCACGTGGATGTTTTATTGGTTAGAATTGTTTGAGCACCATGTGGCACGACACATTGCATATGCATAAGAGCATGGCATTAGAATAAATCTCCTAGATGCATAGGAATTGTTTGGAAAACTTGTTGATTCACATGTAGTGGAATCAGGTCCCTAGTTGTAGGTTAGTGTGTTTATTCTTGCTTTATGTGCACGATTTGAGGTGAGATAGCCAGCTATGTGTGGAACAATTCTTGGCTTGGAGTTAGGAGGGGTAATTAGTTGGACTACAATTTGAAATTATATCTATAAACACAACATCTAGAACATCGCACCCAGATGCTCCTAGCCATGAGGCAGTGTGGGGTCCTTTAATGTGTTTAGGAGCCCGTAGCTGTTAGAGCTAGTGTTGAGCCAATTTTGGGTCTCGAAAGGTGGTGCATTTGTTGGGAGCTGCTAATAAGTGGTAGTTTGTAAACTTGGGCTATAAAGGAACTTTTCTTAATTAGTTTCTACCTAGGAGCCACCTTGAAGTCATGGATTTTAAATTGGTGCTAATTAAAGCCTTTGTCATTAGCATGATGGTTAGTCTAAAGAATTCTCATAATCCAAAAGATAAATTTTCAATCTTGAATGGTTTAGTGGGATCTTTGGTTGGTCACGTGGCTAACTATTTCATCATTTTCCCCATAAGTGATACCATGCTTGAGTTTGGTCCACTATGGGAAAGCACCCATGGAGCTGCCTATAAGATTAATAGTCCATATGAGTTAGAGAAAATAGAAAGTAAAAGTAATGCTAAGATGGCACAATCATCTATGACCACCAATGATGATAATTTTGTAGAAGAAAAGATTGTGATGACAATGGTCAATATGTACACAACAATACATGATTATGACAATGGTCAATATGGATCCCAAGGTCCAAGAACCCTTGCATCCTAGTGCAACATGTCCTATCTTCTAAAGCTATGAGCTAAACAAAAATTGGTGTAGACTTGATGGGCGAAGTGGAGTGCTTAAGCAACCCCTAAATGGTCCAAATTTGAAGAAAGAATATGTCCATGAGATTACTCCCCAAAACATGGTTGATGCATACGATCATGTGGAAGTTATCTCACTTATTGGAAGCTTGGGTGATAGAAAACCTAGGGTTTATGATGGTAAAGATCCACCTAGGGCTAGATCTTGTAAATGGAGCCAACTTAGAGATAGTAATAGGCATCAAGCAAGCCGACATAGATCAATCATGAAATAATATCAAAATAGAGGGAGTAGGGGCATCCAATCGGGCCATGCAAAAATTAAAAGGGGATGGATTTTGAAGCCCAAAACCTACAATGATAATAATAGTTCATTAGGTAAAGTGACAATGCCAAATAATGAGGGCATTAGACCAAATAAATTAGATAAAGAGATTGACCTTAGAGGGACCTATGTACAGAATGGAGATTCTACAACTGCTCCTAGGGTGTTGAGGTTGGTAATAAACAAGAAGGAGAGATAATTAGAAAAGATGTCCTTGATGATGCCAGTACGATTTGTTGTGACACTACCAAAGAATTAGTGGGGTCACTTAGCGCTATGACAATAGCAAGGCTTGGTTTGGTTAGTGTTCACAAGGTGCAAAGAGACCTAGATCTAGTGGTGTATATCATGCTAATCTTAAGGATCAAGGGAGTAATTCTTAGTTGTTGGAGGTTGAACTAGTATACAATGTTATACTTTGTTAGGCAAAGAGAGCCAATTGTTTTGGATATAAATGTTATATTTGGTTAAGCCAAGAGGGCCACTTCTTTTGCAATAAAATGATTTAATTTGTTAGGCCAAGAGAGACGATTGTTTTGGATATAAATGTTATACTTTGTTAGGCCAAGAGGGCCATATGTCTGGTTGGTGCGGGTGCATTTGATGGTTCGTTATTTTAGTGCTACAGTAAATAGGGTTAAAGAAGCACATGGAGGGAGTAAATTGCTACGTGGAAGATTCTTGTGGCCAGTGCAGGTGGTGTCTTTCGTCTTAAGCAAAATGTGTATGTGTATTTGAGGATGTTTCTTTCTTTGTTAGGGATTGGCAATCAAGGCATGAAGTCCCAAGATTAGGTTAGGTATGTTGGAGGTTTGAGCAATTGTTGACCGCCTCTTGCGAAGACATTGTTGGGCATACAAATATATATTTGAGAGGTAGCCTTATTAGTGACCTTGCCCTTCTAGCCTACTAGAAAGCTGGTTCTAGAAATTCTTGTTAGTTGTGAGGTAGCTAGGGAGGCCTGACGAATAAAATAAAAAAATGATAAATATATCTACAATACATATAATACCAGAGATGTGTAAAAAGGGGTTCTAACCCTTGAAATAAAAAAAAAAGACCAAAATCCAAATGTTCATTGCCTTGCAAATGCATGGTTGGTTATGGGGGATGAATTAGATCTCGGGTTGATGCATTGTCTTTTTGGAAGTAGTATCTAGCCAAAAGAAAATACAAATGGTTAGAGCAAAAACAAAAGTGAGTGGGAAAAAGGGATTTTGTTTTGCCTCATGAGTGCTTGGTAGGTTCTTGTGTACCGAGATTGGCCGATGCTTTGTTTTTCTCGGGTCACAATATACTCAGCTTCCTTCTTTTTACATGTTTGACTACCAAATAATGAAGAATAGAAAATGAGAAAAATATATGAATTCAAGTGGACTAGGCTATAGGAGTACTCGCCTAAGTAGAAGTTCTTGGTATAGTTGTTCTCAGTTAGGTAGGCGGGTCAGACCACCACTTAGGATGACATTTTTGATACATTTTTTAGATGGTCTATGTTGGAGCAGTTGGTTAGCAATTAGCTTTTGATCTCTTTGTTTGATTATGCTGGGTCTATTCCTTGTGGAATTCATATCTTGAACTTTATCAGGGGGTAGGGTGAGAGCTATAGTCTGTATTTTATTTGAAACAACTTGATACTTGTTATGTTTTATTTGTGTTAGATCAATCTGTGGGTTTGATGGCATGAGTCACCCTATCCTATGGTTGCCAATGAGAGGTGCAACTAGGTGTCAAAATTGAAGGAGAAAATGAAGCATTTGTAGTAAAAACGAAGAGGTGTTAGATTTTTCTAAGCAAAAGCAGGTGGTCAAGAATGAATTGGAAGTGTTCCATCACATCAATCAAAGTTTGTTTTAGATGGCCCATTTAAAGAGGTACAACTTTTTCATTACAAAGCATCTACTTAATTTAGAAGTTGAAAATAGTACCTAGGAGGCCAAATCAGTAGAAAATGATGCTAGGAACGCAAGTGTGCACTTAGATCTCAAATCCAAGCTTGTTTGGGTCTCTAATTTTAGCGGAACCGTTGGTTGTGCAAACACAAAATAGCTGAACTTGATATTTGATTAATTAGGCTTAAGAGAGTTAAAATTCTCAAAATATTTGGGTAGATAAAGGTATTTGTTACATTGATGATTAAAAATTAATTGACATACCTTACTTTCAATAATATGCATTTACATGCATACGTTTTAAACTCAGGCTATGAGTTGGTTATTATAATTTGAATGGAAATGACAGAAATTCTATTAGAAAAGTTATCTTGATACTTGTCTTGAAAGGATTGTTTGTTTAGTTATTTTTTCTTGATGGATTTTGGTTGTAATAAAATATTGAAAAATATTTTAATAATATCCATGTCTTTGATAGTCAGATGGGATTGAGGCATTGTGCCATCACCAAGGCCATGCATAGTATACTCTTCACCCAAAGTTGTAAATAAGGTGCTTAAGGTAGCCAACCACCTCTTAGGTACATATGGTTGTCCATATAGGAAGGTTTTCCCTTACAATGTGCGAGAATTAGTAGAGCTCTAGTTAGAGATTATAATCTAGATCATGGTCCTATGTGATAGGAATGGAAACCTACATGAGCCCAAGGTAATTTTGCATTGGAAGGTTTGAGATGAACAATATAGGGTGGCAACCCGATTTTTTTGAATTAGTTTTCTCTTTAGAGTGGTTGTACTTATGACAATAATAGAAATCACCATTTGCAAAAACATTGTTTTAATGTTCGTATATAAGAACATGTCAATGAACCCCATGTAATATTAATTAAGGAAGTTGTTTTTATATGTTTCACAATGTAAGTAGTATGCTTGCTTAAATAACTAAAATATGCCATGTTAATAATGGAAAAAGTAGATGGTCGATCTTCTCGATGAAAGTGTCCTACGATTATCGGGTGGACTTGATTAGCTGGGCAACTTTTCCCAAAATTTAGGAAAGGACCAAAAAATCGTGACCTTGTGGGTTGATTCTTAAAATTGGCTAAGCACTATTTTAGGGGGCCGGCATGAGACTATGCCTTATGGGTAGAGGGATTGACACTTAGCTCTCCCTTGTTTCTCACTCTCATTGAATCAAGTGCCGTGCTTGCCTACATTAAGTCTTTGACAGCTTGCATAATAGTGATCATCTTAGCTTGATGATAGATTTCTACTAGAGACCGTAGTTGTCTTTAGGAATCTATATGCTGATCCTCGTCGGATATGGTTGGGACGCTTCACTTACAAGGTAGATTTAGAAAGCACCTAGCCACCTAAGTTTGTATGCTCATAAAGTAGCATGGATGGTGATGGCTAGGGTCCCTAGATGACTACCAAACTATCCTCCCTATGATTTAGGGTTGGGTATGTATCATGTGGTATTAGATCATAAATTTTAGAATTCTCAATTGATAGACCTATGCTAAATTAATAGTTATTGATTCATTTCAATGTAAGTAAATAAATTAACTTGAAAAAAATTGAGTGCTTGTGAACAATTGATATACTTAGGATATTTTTAAAAAAGAGTTTCTTTCACCAACTCTTGAACCATGAGGTGTTTTAAGCAATGTACACATGGCTTGTGGGTCAAGCAAATTTTGATTTTTTGACACAATGTGGCCTTGGTTACCTTCAAGGCTATCCTTGGATTTGAATGGTCAAAAATCCAAGCTAAGAGTTGGAAATTGCACGATGGAAATTACTTGGTTGATGCTGAGAAGGTTAGGCATATCAAGAAAGATATAAAAAGAGCCGAAATCCTTGAAGAACTTAAATTGATTAAAGTATTTTGGTCCTTCGAAACCAAAGATGCTCAAGCTCTTATTTATGTAAACTATCAATTGACCAATCAAAATAAATATACATACTTGCGATTCATAGAAGTTAAAGATATAAGTGCATTTGAATGTGATGCCATAACTCATATGTACCGAGTTTTAAGATGTCGAGTTGCATAGACTATTCCCTTATGGTCGTTGATATAAAAAAAATTCCTCCTTATAAATATATTGTTGAGCCTAGTAAAACCATTGCTAGTACTTTGCCTTAATACAACTTTAGGCTAATCAATGCCTGGTAGGCAAATGAGTTCTTGTTTTTAAAAAAAATTATGATGCTCAAAATATTGACCAATAACCTTGGAAAAAAATATTAAGGTGATAATTTTTAAAAGTATACATCTTTTAAAGATAATTTAGTTTCAGTAAATAAAAAAAAATCAATATAATATATGAAACTTGTAATAATAAGAGAAAGAATACTTTCTTACATATTTTGAAATCTTATGCATGAGGAATTTTGCGTGATGTTTCCCTTGGTTTACTAGGTAGGGTCACAATCTAGCCTACCCTTGCGAGAGGACCTTTTCTGCTTGATGGATTTGATCTTTGTTCTACCTCTCGACAAGTTCTTCAACACTTGCTAGTGGACACCATATATGGGTTGGTATAAGATGTCTACCAACTACTATATGTGCGTTGACCATATCGGAAACATAGAGTATGAGTTGTGGAGGATTTGTTGGGCTAAAAGGCTTAACATTATTTGAATCTTTACATTTTACCCTAGTTCCCTTGGTCTTATCAATGCGTATCAAGAGGGCGAGGGGATGACTCAAGCCCAATGGGGTTTATAAGATGATTACCCAGGTCATTTGGCCCAAACACATTGTATTTGCTCACCCATCCTATGCTTTGGGATATCAAGTGGAGGGATTCCATGATCTCCATGTTGAGTACTTAGCCCTCAATATCATGAATGAGTTGCCTAAATATCAAGTTGTTTCCTTAGAGAAATTTCATGGTTGATCTCGTATGGAACACCTAGCTTTTGATTGAGTAAAGCCCTTGTATATAAATAATAAAACAATATAGTTTGGTTTTTCATCTTTTTAATTGAGCAATATTGCCTTTTTTAAAAATGTGATTTAAAGTAACTTATTTTTGTTATTAATTAGATCCAAAATGAGCCGTTGCATGACTTTCTAGTCTTCTGCACTATGCACCAATTTGCCTTGCATTTGTGGGACTATTCTTAGTGAGAGACTTTGTAAATATCTTGGAAAATCTCTATTGTCCTCCCAAATATTATGTGGAGAGGCGATGGGCTCAACATAGAGTCTATTGCTTCATTGATACCGAGAGGCTAGGATACATTGAAACTAATCTAAAAAGGATTTGATGGATGGAAGAGATGATGAAGCTCGTCAGGATATTTCCATTTAAGGAACCTAGAGTCAATGCCATCATAAATATAAATGATCTAAATATTTACCAAGATTAGTATATTTACAAAAAATCAAGTGAATATTATCATCCTTCTTGATAGAATAGTACATCTAGGCAAGCTAAAATGAAACAATTATATCATTAAGGGTTTTTTTGAGCAGCCAAATCAATATCACCTTTTCAAAGTCCATGAAAAGACCCTTTGTGGATTAAAAAATATTTGTTGCCAAGTTCCATGACTAAATACTTATCTAGTGTATTAAAAATCTCTTTTCGAAGTCTGAGCAATGTACATATTTATGTATTAAAACTTGAGCTTTGAATGATGTAAATATTTATGTTTAAATTTGATCAAACTTTTTAGGTAACCCCCACCTCCACTTACTTTGTTTGACCATCAAGAAAAGAAGTTTTTTTTTTTGAAGCAAGTAAAGCCTATTGAATTCAGCGAGATGAGGGATCCAAAATAGAAACACAGTTGAAACCTAGATTGAGCAAATGGAGGACTATGTTGCTAGGACGAGCACAACCAATTAGGCTATGGTCACTTGACATTGTCTCACTAGAGAAGCTCATCTCTTTGGTGGAAGCAATGATGCTACAATAGAGCCCTTCATAGAGACCTCCCAAAAACCTGGGAGAAACAATGGGAGAGTAGATGATGCTTGCTCCTCAACCACCATGATGCTAGTATAATTGGGAAGGGAGAACTGTCCCTAGCAAAGCACACCTATTTGATCAAGGTGGCTTGGAGATGCATCATAACATGCTATTGACTCCGAGTGGTGCTGTCATTGTGATATAGCGACAATGCCACTTGGCAGGGCACTGCCATTCGTAGAAAGGAGGGAACCTTGCCCCAGAATGTTGAGCAATTTTTGTATATCTATGTTAACCTTTTAAAATTAAATTCAGCTCTAATTGCCACGTGGCAACACCAAGTTTTTTGTGGGGACGGTGGGCCTTGCTAATCATGTGGTTAGATGGGTGGGTGGTTTGGCCCAAACACTGCTAGAAATAGATGAGGTTCAATCACAAACAAAGCCTAGATGTAGTATTAGGAGTACTTGCAACTGGTTAGATGGGTGGTTTAGCCCAAAAATTGCTGGAAATAGATGAGGAATCACAAACAGAGCCTAGATGTAGTATTAGGAGTACTTGCAGCTCTCTTACGTAGTTGCCTAGCCAACACATTACATATATAAAAAGGAAAGCTAACATACCATGCATATTACCACTATAAGTTTCGTAGCATATATGATTGAATCAATTAGGGATAAATGAAGCTTTGTATGAAAATAGTGCCCAAGAAGCTCAAGGCATCTCAAAATAAGCACTGCTATTCATTTGCACTTTTTGCCTCCCTGGATTCTCCACTTCTTGATTTCTTGAAAATTAATATGTAATTCCCAATTCTTGACCATCTTTTGATTATCCAACACTTTTCTCACTCCATCAACAATATCAACAAATTGAATTGCATGCATATCCATTGCTTTATTCATCACTTCCTTCTCAACAACCATTTGTATTGCATAATCCTAAGCCATCTCTTTTCCTTCTTAGCTAAACACAATCGAATTGTCCAAGCTACATACTAATTTTGCAATTGTTGTAGCTCACTCCAACCTGTGCTTATCTTCCATTGATTTTGACAAAAAAAAACCCTTCAAAATCTTACGAAAACCCATCATATACAATAACATCCATAGAACATCATAGAAAATAAAGACATAGATCCGTGATTGAATAAGTACATTGCTACTCCAAGTGCAAAGAGTAGGAACATTGATGAAAAGATATGTTAATGATGCTCGAACATCTACATCATAAGAAATGTATGGGAATGTACCATTCAACCTAGAACTTGAGAAAAAAACATTTCATCACCAAAGAAATATGCAAGATGATCCAAGAGAACCTACAAAAGAAAATAATACAGCATTGCATTTGCCTCTATATCATAGTCTACCATAATTTCAATATGCATCATATCATCTACAAAGCCTTTTGCAACATCAATCGAAACCAATGCTTCAATATAGGTTTTTCTCATGGATTGCCTTGAGCAAGAAAACACTTAAGTACTAAGTAATTTTCAGTATAACATGCTTTCCAAACGTTCATCCAAACTACTTTTATTTGTTGATTCCAAGTCTATTTTTAGATTCTTGAAACTTATGGTCTTCAAGTTGCTGTTGTACTTGTTGTTCTTCAGGTTTCTTATTTTTTGCTTTTCAGGCTACTGCAACACTTCCTGCTGCTACAAGAATTTAGGTCGACATTTTAAGAATTCAGGTTATGAGAATTTAAGGTCCATCTTGTAAATGTGAGACTTCTAGCATATTTGAAAATTCCTAAATTGCTAGAATTTGCTGGAAACTTGAAAATTCTAGCAAACCTGAAAAATCATCTTGTGGATAAATGATATAAACACTTCTTGATATGGGAAATTGCAACATACTTTTGCTATTTTCATCTAGCACATCTAGAAACATTTTGAGAGACTCAAAACAATATCAACCATTCCTGCTGTAACATGAATTGCATAGTTATCCACTTTTGGCACTTACATAATTCCAATTGTTCCAACTTCACTAATAAACATATTAGCTTCCTCAAAAACTTTAGAAATATGATTTTGAATTAAAACATCAACAACATAATCACTTGATGCATACAATTACTTAAGAATAACATATTGTCTTTGAACATGAGAAAATGCTAATTGAGTACGTAAATGTGCTCGATTTTGAAATTGTCTAGAATTGCATGCACTACCTAAATTTGCTTGGAATTGCATGCATTGTATGAATGCTTGGAACTACCTGCATTTCTTGAATTTTCTTGGAGTTACTTGCACTTCTTAAATCTGCCTAGCATTGCTTGAATTCTTGTCTACCCTATAGCATAATTGAATATAGAGCGTTATTGTCCATTGAAAGAAACTCACAAAATACATGAAGTTTTAAAAACACATAGGAAGTGGGAACTTGAAATTACTGACACTAGCTGGCTGTTAGGAGACCCACCCGATTTTAAGAACCCAAAAATTCAAGTTGATCCTAGTGGGTTTGGTCGGAACTCTTTCATTGCGATGTAGACTCAGTAGGGCCTAAGTGAAAAACCTTGTAATACTCCAAGGGAGGCAGCATTTTGGAAAACCTACTAATGGACTACTGAAAGATACGCCTTGGATTGAGTTGGCGGACACCTCACAAGTTGTCTACACTATTTATGAGAGTTGTTACCTTGTCTTGATAGTTTCTTGCTTATTGCTTGGCGGATAGCTCATTACTTTGACAATACCTCTTGTTTTTGCCTTAATTTAGCAATGGTTTTGGGACTGATTTGCAAAAAATTAAAATAGTCTATTTTTCCCTCCTCTACACTTGCTTGGTCTTATTATGGCTGGTGATTCTCACAATGGTGCTATCTTCAATATTGATAAACTGGATGGGACCAACTACAGCTATGGGAAGAACCAGATATGACAAGTTTTAGTGCAAAAATTATAAGTTAGACTACTAAAAAATGGGGATGTCAAACCCAAAAATATTGTGGCTGAGGATTGGGATGAATTGGATGAGCTATACAAGTCCACAATCATTTTATTCCTCTTTAAGCAGGCTCATTACAATGTTCTGACTGAAAATTAGATTGTATATGAGCTTGGACACAAATTAAGAATCTTTATGACAAGCAAAGTCTTGCATCTCAAATATATTGGCTGAAATAGTTGATGGACCTTTGCATAAAGGAAGGGACTTCTATATCTACACACTTGAATGAGTTTCACTCCATCATTAGCAATTTAACTTTACAAGAGATTTCTTGTTGGTACTCCACTTGAGTCATGGGACACTTCTTGTATGGCTCTATGTGATGAGTTAGTTGTAATGGAGCTTATGTGTAGAGATGCAAGTTGAGAGAGAGAAGAGATAGAGACACACGATTTTTGGTACTGAAGAGTGTACCTCAATAATGATTTTAGAGAAGTATATGTACTATGTACAACCTGGCCCTTATGGGCGGCATGCAATGCCCTTTATCACAACAACCTCCCCCCTAAAGGCAATGTGCCCAAAGGTAGAGGAAAAGAATGAGCTAAGTCTAAGTATGTACAAAGTTGAAGAGACTATACCTATCCAATACCCATTATCTGTCGGAAATGGGCAAACCTCTCTATTAGAAGACCCTTCATGAGAAGATCTATAGGGTTATCATCAGTGTGTACCTTGACCAGCTCAATGCTCTTGCTATCAAGTACCTCTTTGATGAAATGATACTTCAGCTGTATGTGTCTTGTTTTTGCATGAAAGACAGGGTTTCGTGCTAACATGATAGCACTCTGACTATCACAATGGAGAACAGGAACCTTAATAATCCCGAGCTTAACAACCAAATGTGACAGCCATAAGGCCTCTTTGCATGCCTCAGTGGCAGCCACATACTTTGCCTCTGTAGTTGATAGTGCAACACACTTCTGCACTCTGGATATCCAAGAGAGAGATCCCCTTGTGAAGTTAAACACATACCCTGTAGTGGATTTCCTGCAGTCCGCATGTCCAACATAGTTTATACCCGTAAATCCAATGATAGATGCCTTCTACTTACCAAAGCAGATGCACAAATCCTTTGTGCCCTTCAGGTATCTCATAATACCTTTCATTGCTTCCCACTGCTTGTTGCTAGGGTTTGCCATGTACCTGCTAACCATTCCCACTGCAAAGGCAATGTCTGGACGTGTAGCAACCATAGCATACATCAAACTGCCACAACGGCTGAAGCATAAGGAATCTTGGCCATTTCTGCCTTTTCATCAGATGTAGGGTTGTTCTCTGCACTGAGTTTCACATATGGAGGTAATGGAACTCTGATTGCTTTCGCCTCCTCCATATTGAAACATTGCAAAATCTTGGATACATACTCCTACTGAGATAGATAGACTAACCCCTTCAATCTATCTCTGAGTATCTGCATCCCAAGGATGTGATTGGCATCACCAAGATCCTTCATGTCAAAGCTGCCATGAAGAATTTGCTTCAATGAATCCAAGGCATGAGTATCCCTACCAGCAATCAACATGTCACCAACATATAGAACCAAGATAACCAGGTTGCAATTTGCTGGCTTCTTGGTGTACAAGCAGTGATCAACTTGACTTCTGTGAAAGCCCTGAGATTGCATGAAAGTATCAAAATTATGATACCATTCTCTCAGTGCTTGTTTTAGCCCATACAAACTTCATTTCAGTTTACAGACCATCGTCTCTTTGCCTTTAGTAACAAAACCCTCAAGCTGCTGCGTATATATGTCCTCATGCAGATCACCATGTAAGAATGCAATCTTTACATCCATTTGTATGAACTCCATATCTTTAGCTGCAACCAAGCCCAAAATGGTTCTTAGAATAGTCATCTTGACTATGGGAGAGAAGATTTCATCAAAGTCAATTCCATGTTCATGCTTGTACCCCTTTACAACCACCCGTGCGTTGTACTTTGGCAAAGAACTAGAAGTGACCTTCATCTTGTAAACCCACTTGCATGGAAGAGTTTTCAGCCCTTTAGGCAGCTGCACCAAGTCCCAAGTAGCATTATTTTCAAGAGATTCCATCTATGATAGCATGATCTTGAACCACTTATTGCTGTCCGGTCTAGTCATTGCTTCCTTGAAGCATGACATCTCACCACAATTCGTCAACATGACATAATTTGCAACATACTGCGCACCAGGAACAAACCTATCAGGTGGTCTAGATGGTCGAGTCAACCTACGGAGCGAAGGCTCAACATTTGTTGGCTATTGGGCTTGCAAATCTGCATTTATAGGTTACTGTCTTGAAATTGGGGCATGTAATTCTTCATGTACAAGTTGCTGTCCTTAAATTCCAGCATGCTGTCATGAAATTCCAGCATGCTGTCCTGACAGTTCAGGCTGTCCTAATAACTGCATGTTTTTAGGTTGAAACTGTGGTGTATCATGGGTAATACCTTGCTGGTCATTTCCAACACCATTTCTTGTATTTTCAGGAGTCTTTACAGTAGGTATACACTGTTGTCCACTAGGCACAAATGACTCTCTAAAAGATACATCCTCCCTGAAAACAACCCTCTTAACTTCCTTAGTCTTCTCAGGCTGCTTATGCATGCGATCTTCACGAAAGGTGACATCATTGCTGCGTACTATCTTTCTTTTCTTGGGATCCCAAAGTCTATACCCCATCTCACCCTCATCATCGTATCCTAGGAAAATGCATTTACGAGACTTTGGTTCTAGTTTGCTGCATTCTTGTTTTCGTATATGCACAAAAGCCTCGCAGCCAAACACTCACAAATGGGCATAAGAAGGTGGCTTGCCTGACCACTCTTCCTAAGGGACTCTCCCCCCCAAAGACCTGTTAATCAGATGAATGACTATCATAACAGCCTCTGCCCAATAGCCATAGGGTAATGCAACATGAGATAGCATCGTATGGACCTTATCCTATATGGTCCTATTCATGCGCTCTGTAACTCCATTTTGGGGTGGATTATGAGGGGCAGTTAGCTCCCTCTTTATCTCCTGGCTGTCACAAAATGCGTGAAAGGCTTTGGACACATACTCCCCACCATTGTCAGAGTGAAGATGAAATTTTTGTGCATGCTTACCATAAACACAATGATCACATTATTCAAAATTAGCATAACAAAGACAAGGCAAGTAACCCAAACGAGAAAGTACTTTCATTCCTGTTTGACTCATGTGTCCCAACCAGCCATGCCACAAGGAAACACTTGGCTACTTGGTCACAACAACAACATGGACACACACATTAGATACATGGAGAGGATACAAAGTATCGCTCTTTGAGCCTCTAGCAATAACCCTAGATCCTCTACAGATCTTCCATTTCCCATTGCCAAAGGTGGTATGAAATCCATCAATATCTAGCTATCTAGTACTAATCAAGCTCTTCTTGAGTTGAGGTACATGCCTTACATTCTGAATAGTGAAGACAGATCCATGTTGAAACTGTAGTTGCACACTACCAATGCCTACAATGTCACATGCATAATTGTCCCCAAGATAGACAACACCATGCCGACCTCTTGTATAGTCTGTAAACCACTCATGGTGAGGGGTGACATGAAAAGAGGCACCTGAATCCAAAATCCAAGTGTGCATGTCATCATCCGTATTGGCTATCAAAGCATGTGCATTGAAACATGAAGAGACAAAGAGTACATCATTCCCACTGTTACTCTCATCACTGACTACATTCACCTCTTCGATCTTTACACTACTCTTCTTAGCAAGTTGACTCTCTTTCTTCTCTTCCTTGCTATCATTCGTCTTCTTGCCCTTCCCTTTCTCTTTTTTCTATTTATAACAGTCATGTTTGAAGTGACCCTTCTTGCCATAATGATGGCATTCAACTTCCTTATTACGTGATTTATTGTGTCGCTTGCTATTAGATTTTCCTTTCTACTGTGATCTGCCTCTAGTATGCAAAGCATTGAAAGACTAATTGGATGAATTGTTCTGCTGATTCATTTCTTCCATGAGTGGAGCACTCTCTACATCAACATACAAAAGCATAGCATTAGAATTGCTCATAGCAGTCTTGAAGGTATCCTAGCTCTCTGGCAGAGTGCAAAGCAAGAACGTAGCTTTGAACTCATCATCAATATTGAACCTCAAAGTGGAAAGCTAGTTGAAAATGGAGTTAAACTCACTAAGGTGAGTAGACGTTGTAGTACCCTCTTTCATACGCAAATCCATGAGTTTCTTCAGCCAATAGACTTTTCTTGCAGCACTCTTCTCGGCGTACAAATCTTCCAGTTGCTTCCAAATGTCATAAGAAGAATCCAACCCTTCAATGTTAAACAGAATGGCATCAGAAATTGATAGCACAATGGTTGAGTGTGCAAGCTCATTCAGCTCATCCCAGTCATCCTGTTCTACATCAGCTAGTTTTGTTCCCTTTACTTTAATCAGCTTTGCTTGCTTCTTCTGCAACAAGATGTTATAGCACTATTTTTGCCAAACTACAAGTTGTATGCTCCTTCAAGCTTCTTGATATGCATAAGATGATTGTCACTTTTGCTAGCCATGATTCACAACCAAATAACTGTATGACACTAAATGACAGCTACTGCCAAGCAATGGAAGCTCCAAAATCCACTCAGTAGTATGTTAGGAATATCCCCGCATATATACAGCAAGAAGATACATCAGTTCATTGCCCAAAATGCCTCAAAAGCATGTAATGATAGTAAACATACCTATTTCTTGATAAAAACAGAGTGCATTCCTGAAATTCCTAACAATACAGGTGGCTATCCTGCAACTCAGGAGTGCAATCCCCAAAAATTCATGACAATATAGGTGGATGTCCTGCAATTTAGGAGTGTAGTCCCCCAGACATTCAGGAAAAATCTATCCTAAAAATTTAGAATTGAAATAACCTCTTAGATTGATTGAGATTGAGCTCCAGAGACCATGCAAAGCTGCTCAAAAAATAAAATTTCTTGATAGTGAGGTATGCTATCCTGGATATGTAAGAAACTATCCTGAATGTAGAGCAGTAGACATGTAAGTAAAGCTAATTCAAAAAATGACCTTTAATCACTACTCAAATGCATTCTCGAATCAAATACAAGCATGTAGCATCAACCATAAGCATGAATACATGGTATACAATGCCTGAGACCAAGTCTAGAAGCAAGACATAATGCATATGCAGTCAAAATGTCATTCAGTCCTGTTATTCTAGCAGCCAAATCTCTGTCAAAACTGAATGAAATCTTAGTCAAAATTATCCCAAATGCACTTCAATACATAGGCATATCATTCCTTAGTGTCTTGACATCACTTGAGTATATATACACATCAACATGCATGTCCAAGGACCAATGTCGTTAAAGGAAAGAGAGTTGCCTATACGCTGCAGGCTGTGGATTGTGTATTCTATCCATAAGCACGTTTGCAAACTGAGCAAAATGATTGCCAAGATTAGCTCCAAATGACCTCAAGACAATGCCACATGATCCTTGAGACATCCAGCATCCACTAACATCCAATAGCCATCAAATGAGCATGATCTATATGCACCAGACACACAAAGGTATGTGCTATCTTGTTTATTTTAGATTTGAATATTGTGTATTTCAGACCTAAAGCTAAACATATATCATCCCCAAGTGTAATACTACACTTCAATGCTCAATTTTAAGCATTAGATGCCAAGTTTGGAGAATAAACCATGATGCCAAATGAAGAGGAGCAGCTGTTGTAGGTCCCGAGCATGTTGAAAACTAGATCTGCATACCCATGTTGATGGTGTCTTCAAGATTGAAGAGATTAGAATGCTATTCCAAGTGTTGAAGATGATGGGGAGGGTCCCCAAGTGGCCAATGATGGTTGCTGACAAGCTCAAATGAAGAGGGAAGCTTCAAGCTTCAAGAAGAAGCTTCAAACTTTGCTACCTTGCCTACAGACTCTTCACAGTGAACTCTTCTTCAACTTCAAGCTCCTGCACCTAACGAAATGCCAAGCTCCTAATTGCATGAACCAAGCTCTGATACCAGTTTTTCAAGTTAGTTGTTGTAATGGAGCTTATGTGTAGAGATGCAGGTTGAGAGAGAGAAGAGATAGACACACGATTTGTGGTACTGAAGAGTGTACCTCAATAATGATTTTAGATAGGTATATGTACTATGTACATCCTGGCCCCCTTATGGGAGAACATGGGCACTACCCTTTATCCCAACACTATATGCTAAGGGTGGGGGCTGAAATTGCACGATCTTGAGAGTGCCCTCTTGATAGAAGAGATGAATAGAAAGAACGTAGATGTTTTTCGTATGTCACATGCATTGGCTGTGAGAGGTCGAAAGGATCAAAATGGCCATGGTATTAAAGTCTCAGTCTAGGATACATGAACAATCTCGTAGTAAGTCCAGTGGTTGTAAGTCTAGTCTTACTTGTCATTATTGTGGAAAAACAAGTCATATTTAGTCACAGTGCCATAAAATGTGTGAAGATAAGCACAAGGAAATGGGCAAGGGTAAAGTGTAGGAAAGGAATGATGATCAAAATGTTAAAATATTGAGGAGCATTCTATGATGGATGATTGATGAGCACGAAGACAATCATAATGGACCATAAGTAATGACAAAAGAGAACAAGTGATATTATTGAAGCATAATGCAAGTGCAACTGAATGAGAATGATGGGATAAAATGAGTTTGGGGATGAGTGCCTTTTATAAGCTTACAGTAGGTGTTATTGGTAGGTGGCAGAGAGTGGAAAGGGACCATGGTATTGTTACAAATCAGATTTAGAAGCATGAGAGAGTGTGCACAAGAGGGAGAGAGAGAGCTCGAGTACAAGAACAAGATCTTGCTTAGTCAGTTGTTCAAGGTACAACTAGTACACTCTCCTCTACATTTGAGTGTGTACTACTTTAGGCTATTTATATAGCCTCTGGAGGAGTTAGGGTTAGGGTTTCCCTTGTCTTTTAGTCCATTTACACCTAGCTATCCTTATCCTCTCCAGTGTAAGGAGAGTTCCTATGCTTATCTTTCAACACCCCCCCTCAATGCCATGTGGCATTGGATAAAGCATGATACGATGCCTCCCCTTCATCCACAATGAGATGCCTTTATAAATCAGTCTACAAGAGAAGGTTATAGGTAGAGAGTGTTACAAGACTCAAAAGAGTCGGGGTCATCTGTGGATTGGGAGGCAAAGTTAGCCTCCAATTCCTTAGGTACTTCTGGAACACTAAGACACTTACTGGTGTAAGTACTGGCAGCAATAATGATTTAGCAATGTGCCTTAGTGCTTACAAGCACTCATCTCTAGTTTATGTTGCTAGAGATGGTAGATGTCAGTCTTGATGAGCTTGATGATGACCTTCCAAGTAAAAGAACCTCTGAAATGAAGTTCCTAGATTAGTAAATAACTCTAGAAGATATGACTCAATGATTAAAATCACTGTTAGTGATAACAGAAGGTAAAAAAGGCCAGAAGGTCAAGCTTTCAAGCTTGTGGCTATAGCTGCCATGAAACCACAGTTAGGGTTTAACTCTGTGGCAGTAGCAGAGGAAGAATTTCTGAGAACCCTCTTGGGTGGATATAGCCCACTTGGGGGGCTATCAAAGCCCCATGGATGCTGCCATAATTGCACCTACTAGATAGGCCGCGCTGTTGTACGAACTGCCACGTTATCAGAACTGCGCTATTTTTTGCATTTGTTGCAATGCTGCCCACCACGTCCAATGTCAGGGATTGATGCACCATGCTGAAGCGCCCTAAACTGAGGATGAAGTCTCCAGAAGAAATTAGAGGTAATACTGCTTCTATTGCACACATCAGCTCCTCCAAGGTCAAGGGGTCTAGCTGGTTATGGTGGAAAGGAAGGTAACTGAGATGGCAAGAGTTCTTCTTGTGCACTTAGATGTGTAAAGAGACAGAGGGAAGTTGAAGGATCAGAGATGGCTCTAATACCATGTTGCAAATCAGAGTTGGAAGCATGAGAGAGTGTGCACAAGAGGGAGAGAGAGAGCTCAAGTACAAGAACAAGATCTTGTTTAGTCAGTTGTTCAAGGTACAACTAGTACACTCTCCTCTACATTTGAGTGTGTACTGGAGGTTGTTTATATAGCCTCTGGAGGAGTTCGGGTTAGGGTTTCCATTGTCCTCTAGTCCATTTACACTTAGCTACTCTTATCCTCTCCAGTGTAAGGAGAGTTCCTATGCTTATCTTTCAACAGGTATTTCAACTACCATGGTTTTAATCAAGCATACATAAAGTGACCTAGTCTAAGGTTTATTTTCAGTGTGATCCTTTACCTTGCTATTCCATACAAAGAGGCTACAAATAAAGTGTGTGCACATTTCTCAACACACAACATTGTGCCTAGCAAGTCTAGAGTCAATATTAAGGAGCTTAATGTGGTGCAACAACTTGATGTATCTTTGACCTTATATTAGTAGTCCCTTCCTTGGATGCTTCACAACTAATTAATACTCTGTTATGCCGGTATTTAGTGTTGGTTGATAGATTCAAAGGATTTCTTTTATGTGACCCCTTATAGAGAGTAGTTTCACTCCTATTGTAGTATGACTAGATCTGTGTGTTTGGGTAATGACTTGCCATTGGAGATAGTTAGTATTGGTGATGTCTAGCTGTGTTTTGGTTTAGGCAACATGTTTACTCTTTAATATACATCATGTATATCAACTCTCACAAAGATCCTTATTTCTTCTAGCACTTGGGATGATGCATGTTATATTATCTCTTTTGGTGATTCCTCATGGAAGATTACTCGTGGGAATCTTGTTATTGGATGTGGTGCTAAGTCTAGTGCTCTCTATCCCTTGCTTGTATTTAGGTTAGTTTACCATGTTTTGGTTGTGACTGCAGTTCCACATGTATCTCTTTGGTATCATCACCTTGGGCACATGTCTTTGAAGGGAATGAAAATGCTTATTAGTTTGCAGTAACTTTCGCCCCTAGACTATAAGTGTTTTGAGTCTTGTGATCATTGTTTATATGGCAGGTAGACACATAGTATGCATAAGAAGTTTGGTATGAAGTGCATGGGTGAGCCTTTGGCTCTTTTTCATTTGGATATAATGGTGGTCCCATGCTCTATCAGTCACTAGGTGATGCAAAGTACTTTGTCACCTTCATCAATGATTACTGACATAAGGTTTTGGTCTTCCCTTGCTAAGCAAAAATCGAATGTCATGTCTACCTTTCAACGTTGGCTGACTCTTATTGAGAACCAATTTGGTTATAAGATAAATTACATATGGTCTGATAATGGAGGTGAGTACATCTCAAAAGATTTTGAGCAGTTTTGCATGATGAGTAGGGTATTCAATGTCAGTTGACCACTGCCCCTTACACCCCTCCCTAGAATGGTATTACCAAATACATGAACATGATTTGATGATTTAGGAGAGAGTCCGCAATATACTTAGCCAGGAAGGATTATTATAACACTTTTGGACTGAGGCAATTACTATTGTCATACACTTTGTTAACACGTCCCCTTCTACTACCCTTGATTGCCAAGTTGGAAGATATGGACTGGAAAACCTCCATCATATGCTCATTTGTGCATCTTTGGTTGTGAGGCATTTTGCCATGTTCCCAAGGATAAGCACAATAATTTGGATCCTAGGTTCATAAAATACATATTTCTTAGTTATGGGGATGAAGGTGAGATGGGATATCGTCCATGGGATCTACAAGCTTACAGAGTTATCTGTAGCCATGATATTGTTTTCCATGCCTAAAAGATGGAGACGCAGCCTCAGCAGGTAGTTAAGGTACGTAGGGTAATCTTTAAGGAGGAGCCTCCTACTCTCATCTAGCTAAGTAGATAGTCTATCATAGTTAATACTCTAGTGGCCTAGGATCTCTTCTTTTTGTGCAAGTTCTATGTGTTTGGAGATGTTTTACTAGAGCTAGATGTCAACATGAGTGCTTTATGCCCTCCATGTATTATGTTATGGTGATAGATGTAGGTGAGTCTCTCTCTTATGATGAGGCCATGCACAAAGATGATAGTCACTTATGGGATAGGACTATGTAGTCAAAGTTTGACTCTTTATAGACAAACCATATGTGGGATTTGGTTCCTTTTCCTAGTGATAAGAAGGTATTTCCATACAAGTAGGTACACAAGTTGAAAACTATCCATGGATACCCCAAGCCTACTTATAAGGCTAGATTGGTAGCTAAGGGTTTCAAGCAAGAACATGGTGTTGATTTTGATGAATTCTTTTCTCCTATGGTCAAAATGATGATGCTTGGTACTAGCATTGGTTGCTAAGCTAGATCTAGACCTTTATTAGATGGATGTAAAGATGGCTTTTCTGTTGAGATGGCAAGCTCAACACGTGCGGACATTGATGATGAGCCGCCTGGCTAGATGGGTCCTCACATCTACACTTAGCATGTTGGTGGTCATTATGATACTCACATGGCCACCACAGACTTATCACTTATTATATTCAGTTTGTTACACCTACCTACAACTGGCAAATATATAGCACCAATCGATTAGTGTAGTCTGTTATACACTGTTTGACTTAGTAAACTACTTTCCTTTATGTTGCATCTTATCTATACTTGTATACATTGTATAGTGTGTGGAAGAAGAAGAAGAAATCATCGAGAAAACGTTTTGGCCTCCATCTCTCTTCTTGTGTTCTTGAACGAGCTTCCTCTTCTTGTGTATATAGTGTGTGTTTTAGTGCAACAACTCAAGTAAGTCCCCCCAGCACACGATTCTTGACATAGTGCGTGTTTAGTGCAACAACTCAAGTAAGTCCCCCTAGCACACGATTCTTGACATGGTATCAGAGCCGCGCCACTAAGAGAGGATGATTTTGAAGGCTGAAGTGAAGGAGAAGAAGCAAGGTTTGAGCAAGCAATCAATAGATAAGAAGCTCTCCCATTCTTCCACTCTCTCTCTTGAATATAGTGCCTGTGGAGGCACTGGAAGCATGGTAGAGTGGAAATTTCAAATTGCAATGAGATTTGGCATGCGAGCAGAGCACTTTACATTCTACAGATAGCCTTTTAGGGCTTTCTCGCAAATATTTTTGGTATCTGAGGCCGTTTCAGGCCCTATTTTAGAGTTGCAAAGTTGCGGACATCAGTTTCAAGGTACACTGTGATTTCGACTATATTGACTGAAAGTGGGTGCACAGGTTATAGATTTTGAATCTGCGATTTTTGAGGTGTTTGTCAGGAAGAAAACATAAGGTTCTTCTACAAACAGGTTGTAGATTACATGTACTATTAAGCAATCAGTAAAAAAGGTTGCTTGAACTATTGCTGTGCACTTGTTGTGAAAGGCAACGTATGACTAGCTTGCTGTGTTGCATCCTTTTTTGTGATAATGGCAAAGAACAGTGAAAATCCCATTATTCATAAGCTTGACAAGAACAAATACCCTTTATGGAAGTTCTGTGTGACGAACTTCCTCATTGGAAAGGGCCTTTATGTGTTTATTTCATGTGAAGAAAAGGAGCCAGAGTTGGACTGCAAATGAATTAAAGGCATGGAAAGAGTGGAATGCAAAAGACAAAAAGGTGATGTATTGGCTATCTACAGCCATTGATAATACTATGCTGGGACATATTAGGAATGTATAGAAACTTCACATGTAGCTTGGACAATTTTTGAGAACATGTTTTTAGTAAATACAAAGGCACAAAAGATTCAACTCAAGCAAGAGCTGAATACATTGAAGAAAGGAAAAATGCATGTCAATGAGTATGTGTTGAAGGTGAGGAGCATTGCAAATGCTTTAACAACAATTGATGCAATGCTTGATGATGATGATTTGGTTTCATCCACTTTGAGTGGACTCAATAATGAGAAGGCATGGAAATCATTTGTTACTTCAGTATATGTATAGAAGCCATTTCCAGATTTTGATGAGTTGGTCTCTCTCATGATTACCGAAGAGATCAATATGCAGGGTGACTCATCTGAAAGAAATGGTGAACATGTCCAAGCATTTTACTCAAGTTCAGGAAGGGGACGAGGTAGATCCTCTTTGAGAGGAAGGGGACGATGTAGATCCTCTTCGAGAGGCCGTGGTATGGGACATGCTGGTGATAACCAGCAAAACAATTTCAATCAATAATTTGGTGAAATGTAGGTTTCAGGAGGCCAATGAAACTTTAGAGGCAGGGGGAGCTCTAGAGGAAGAGGTGGATGGCAGAATAGAGGTTCTGAAAATTCTGCTATTGTTTGCCATTATTATGGCAAGACATGTCATATTGTAGCCCATTGCTATGCTAAGAAGGATGATATTTGCAGTGGTAAATTTCAACAATGAAACTATGCATTGTCTTCACGACAGAATGAAGACAAAAATGAACGTTTGTTTGTTATGTAGCATATGATAAATGTAGTTACATGAAAGGGGACACATGATGATGTATGGTATGTTGATTCAGGTGCATCTAATCATATGACTAGTCATGTGGAATGGTTTGGAGAGATGTAGGGCTTACAAAATCTAGGTTATGTGTAGACAGGTGATGATTCATACCACCCAATTTCACACATTGGAAAGGTTCCCTTGTCCTTGCATGAGGGCCAAGCAAAGAGTCTAATAGATGCATTACATGTGCCATCAATCACAAAGAATCTAGTGTATGTTGGCCAAATGGTAAAGCAGGGGTTGCAGGTCTGATTCAATGCAATATGTTTTGTAGAAGACTTTAATGGTAAGTACAGGTTGGTTGCAAAAGGAAGTAGAGTTGGCCGCATGTTCACTTTAGACGTTGGAATTCTTGCAATGGATGCTTCTATGTCTGCTAAAGAAAAAGGAGTAGTTGTAGATATTGAAATATAGCATAAACATATTGGGCATGCAAATGTGCAAAGGCTGAAATTAATGCAGCTTAGAAGATTGGTTTGCCTTCTTTTAGAGTTGTAGAATTTCATAAAGTTTGTGAAGCATGTCAATTTGGGAAGCAGGCCAGACAACCCTTCTCGCATGACACAGAAGTGAGTAGAAATATACTTGATGTAGTGCATACAGATGTTTGGGGGCCTACATAGAATGTATCCCTTGGTGGTAGTAAATACTTTGTCACATTTATTGATGATTGTTTAAGGAAAATATGGGTATATTTTATGAAAGAAAAGAGTGATGTATTTGAGCATTTTAAATCTTTCAAGGTAGCTATTGAAATAGAAACATGCTTGAAAGTGAGTGCTTGAGATTAGATGGAGGGGGAGAGTACCTCTCTAATGAGTTTAGTGGCTTCTTGAGGACTCATGGGATAAAGAGGTAATTTACTTACAATTATATCCCATAGCAAAACGGGGTTGCAGAAAGAAAAAATAGGCATATTGCAAAAGTTGCATGGGCATTAATGGCTGAAAAGAATATGCCAAAACATTTTTGGTCTGAAGCTGTCCACACTACTGTCTATATTATGAATAGAATCCCCACAACAGCAGTTCATGGGATGACTCCTGAAGAATACTTTACTGGCAAGAAGCATGACGTATCACACTTGAAGGTATTTGGATGTGTTGCATATGTTCATGTGTCAGATGAGCTATGGAAGAAGCTTGATCCAAAGGCTAAAAAATGTATTTTTATTGGATACTCTTTAGAGCAGAAAGAGTATTGTTGTTATAACCCTATCACAGGTAAGTTCAGAGTAAGCATGGATGTTATTTTTGATGAGATGAATAGTTGGTATGCACCTGCTAGTGACGTATTAGATGATGATAATGATCATGATAGCTATGTGTAGAAAGAAAAGCAAGAATCACGGAGTCTTAGTAGACTAAAAACATCATCTGGTAGATATTACACCTATAGTGAGCCCTTGATCTGGGAGACTAAGGAGTAGCTTCACATCTTCAAGTGTATCTATAAGTGTTGCAGGCAAAGATAAAGGAAAGAAGAAAGTGTTGGATGGTAATTATGCATTTACTAGTCATTTGGGATTTGATGGAGATTCTAGTGGTTCAGAGAGTTTGGATGATGAGCTTGGTATTCCTTCACTAGGTGTACAAAGAGCTCATAGTAATGTAAAGGCTCCATTGAGTGATCTAGTGGTACGAAGGTCTAGCAGGTCAGATACCCTGTTAAAAGATTTGTCTTTGAAGGTTATGCAACTCACCATTATGCTTATCTAGTGAAACTAGTTGAGGATGTTGAGCCCACTTGTTTTGAGGATGCTGTTGGTTATGCTCAATGGGATGCAACAATGGATGAGGAGAGGCTACATTAGAAGCCAATAAGACTTGGGATTTAGTACCCTTGCCTAAGGGTAATAAAGCTATTGGCTATAAGTGGGTTTACAAAGTCAAGCATAATGTAGATGGTTCAGTTAGCAAGTATAAGGCTAGGCTGGTTGCAAAAGGCTATGCTCAAACATATGGCGTAGATTATGAAGAGACATTTAGTCCAATCGCTAGGATAGCAACTGTTAGGTGTGTGATTGCCTTGGTAGCAGCCAAAGGTTGGAGTTTGCAGAAAATGGATGTTAAGAATGCCTTCTTGCATGGTGAATTGCAAGAAGAAGTGTATATGGAGTAGCCAGCAGGTTATGAGGATTTAGAGCATCCCACATATGTGTGCAGGCTAAAGAAGGCACTCTGTGTGCTGAAGCAAGCACATAGAGCATGGTTTGAAAAGATTGGAGAGTATCTTGTCAATATTGGATTTTTTATTTATGACGTTGATCACTCACTTTATGTTAGAAAGGGAGATGCAGGTTTGGCCATCATAGTCATCTATGTGGATGACTTGATTATTACAGGTGACAGTGACAATGGGATTGCTGAAGTTAAGGACTTCTTGAAGAAGAAGTTTGAGATGAAGGATTTGGGTGAGTTGAGATAATTTCTTGGTATTGAGGTGATTAGATGTGATGATGGTATATGGCTATCACAAAGGCAGTATGGCTTGGATATGTTATCCAAGTATGGTATGACAGCATGTAAGCCTCTTTTAGTACTATTGGAGCAAAATGTGAAGTTGAGTACCGATGTTGGAGATGAGATAGAAGACCCTACTATGTTCAGGAGGATGGTAGGGAGTTGGATTTACATGACTATCACAAGGCCAGACATTGAGCTATGCTATTGGCCTTGTCAGTCAATTTATGCAGATGCCTAGAAAGCCTCATTTGGATGTAGTTAGACGTATATTGAGATATGTGAAGTCCACTTTACATTATAGACTTTTTAATGAGTTAGGTAAGGATGTACAAGTCTTTGGATACACAGATGCAGATTGGGCTAGTAGCATGTCAGACAAAAGATCTACTAGTGGATTCATGTTTTCCCTTGGTAGTGCAGCAGTTGCATGGAGCAGCAAAAAACAACCTATAATTACTTTATCGAGTACGGAGGCTGAGTATAGGTGCTACTATGGTAGCATGTGAGGTGGTATGGCTGCAAAAGTTATTAGGTGATTTGGATGTGCATGGAGATGGTCCAGTTTTCATTCATTGTGACAACATGAGTAGCATACAATTAGCTAGGAATCCAGTGTTCCATGCTAGGACAAAACACATTGAGGTGCACTACCACTTTGTGAGAGAGGAGGTACTTGCAGGAGAGATTGACTTGGTATATGTCAGCACATAGGATCAAATAGCTGACATTTTCACAAAGGCATTGGGTGTAGAGAAGCTTCAGAAGTTCTGAATCTTACTTGGAGTTGCAGAGATAGAGTTGAGCTTAAGAGTGTTGAGATGGCAAGCTCAATATGTGTGGACATTGATGATGGACCACCTGGCTAGATGGGTCTGCACGTCTACACTTAGCACATTGGTGGTCATTATGATACTCACATGGCCACAGACTTATCACTTATTATATTTAGTTTGTTACACCTACCTACAGCTAGCAAATATACATCGTTAGTCGATTAGTGTAGTTTGTTATGCACTGTTTGACTTAGTAGGCCACTTTCCTTTATGTTGTATCTTATCTATACTTTGTGTACATTATATAGTGTGTGGAAGAAGAAGAAGAAATCAGCAAGAAAACGTTTTGGCCTCCATTTCTCTTATTGTGTTCTTGAGTGAGCTTCTTCTTGTGAATACAGTGTGTGTTTGGCACAGCAGCTCAAGCAAGTCCCCCTGCCACACGAATCTTGACATTTTCTTCATGGGGACTTGCATGATGAGATTTATGTGCATCAACCTAAGGGCTTTGAGGAAAAAGGCACGGAACACCTAGTATGCAAGTTGAGAAAGAGCCTTTATGGCCTTAAGCAACAACCTATGGAATGATACCACAAGCTTGATGCTTTTATTTACTCACATGGATACATTCATAATGCTATGGATTTGTGTTTATACGTGAAGAAGGCTCGTGATGGTAGCCTTATGATTTTGGTATTATGTGGATAATATGATTATTACTGGGAAAGCTCATGATGTACTGGATGCATTGAAAACTCAACTCAAGAAGGGATTTGAGATAAAGAACATGGGAATGGCAAAGAAAATTGCCATGGAATTGACACTTGACTAGGAGGGTGTACTGTTAATCCCTTCTAGGATGAAAGAAACATAAGAAAGAAAAAGTGCAATAAAAGTTTAAGTGCACGCGATTGCAAGAGCAAGAGTTTGAATTGGACTAAACAAGGAAAATAATTCAAGTTGTACAAGCTCTATGGTCCCTTTTGTGCAAGTTGTTGTGCTAGGCACATTGTCCTATTAGATCTAGTTTGGGGGTGGATGTGGGGCGATGAGGGTGAGAGGAGGGATGGGAGGTAGTAAGGGGTGAGAGGGGTTGGGGTTTAGTGGAGGCCAAAGGTGGGGTATTACAGGTTGGGAGGTTGGTGTTGGAGTGGGGAGGGAGTGGGTTATATTAGAGGCGGTGCTACTATAGCCAAAGATCCATGAGAGTCTAGAGGGGAGGTTGTGGGAAGTTATCATAGACGAGCTCGACTGCATGCTTCTCTAGGTAGATGGCTTTGAGACAAATTTTCTACTACACCTGGTCATAGTCATAGTCAAAGGACATGGCATGCTTGGACTCCTTAAAGTTCGAGTTTATGCTTGGAATCAACACTAAGAAGGGCATGGATACAGTGCCATTGCTTAAGAGAGCGGGCTTTGGACTAGGTAGGCCTAGAGTTGGTCAATACTAGCTAACTTCTTGATGTTAGAGGTGGAAGTGAAGGGGTCTTCAGATACTGGATCATCAGGGTTAGGATCTCCATCTCCCTGATCGTTGCTTGGATTTTCAAGATTTGGGCATTCTTCTCCCTGATTTGAGGACGGTTCTTTCTTGACTCTGAACTTGGACTCTGATGGCACTTTGGTGCAGGGCGTGGGTTGCTAAATCTTGACTTGAATTGGAAATACCAAGCTTGGTATGACTGCTGTGGTCCCTATACTGTATTTAGATTCTATGAATGGTATTCAATTAGCCAAGAATCTGGTCTTCTATGTGAAGATGAAACACATTGAGGTGTGTTACCACTTCATTAGAGTTGCCATTGAGGATAGGTATGTTGACCTTTTCAAGACCTCAACTAACCAAAATCCTACTCACGAAAAGTCTCTTAGCACAACATTTTTTCTTCCTTAGAAATTTGATGGGTGTTAGATGAGATGATGTCTTTCCTCATCTTGTTGTACTTATGTACATTTTGAATTTGTCACTTTTATCTTGTTCTCTCCTTATTAGTTGTACATTAATCTTTAAGAGGGAGGTTGTTGGAGATAAAGGCACCTATGCCTAGCTGTGTGTGTATTACTACATTGATAGTATCCACACACCTGTACATTGCATGTGGTAAGTGCCCATCACTATCACTTCATTCTTTATTCTTTCAGTGACATTTGAATAAAAGAAGGCAAGGTCACACATTGTGATTATTAGAGTTCCCACATCTTGTGTCTCTCTCTTGCTTTTAGTCCTTCCACCATACCTCTTGCTTCCACTCACATGCTTCCACTCCGAGCTCACTCCCTTCAAAGAGGAAGAAATAAGATTATAGCAAGAGACAAAGGAGACTATTAGAATGTTGGACACAACACAACAAAAAATTCAAATGAGAGAAGGATGACCGAGTACCAAGAGCACTAGCCTCTATGAAAAGCACAACAAAAGAAGGTGAGGTAAACCAGTTACAATAGATAGTGGTAGACCCTCAAGCTCTAGCATTGGAGCAGCCTCCAAAGCTGAGTAAAAGATTCCATGACCCACAATAGATGGAGCTAGAAGCTTGAAAAAAGTAGTAAGAAGAGGGATAAGAGTCACAACATATAATGGCCTCAAGCTAGGAGGGAAGAGGGAGGTTCATCATCCATCTGCCAATTAGAAAAGTAAGAACTCCCACCAAAGAAGAAAGAGACCTAGAGAGAGCCAAAAAGGAATCAAGGAAAGTAGAAGAAGAATGCAAAGGAAATAAGAAGAAGAAGAGAAGTGACTCAGGAGGCAAGAGCAAGAGGATCTAGCCTTGATCTATGGAACAACAAACAAGGGCAAAAGTATTAGTGATGATGACGGGCTTCAACTTGGGGACTCTAGTAGAAAGAGGTGAAAGTAGAGTAGCACCATCATCCATATCAATAGTGGAAGGTAAAGGAAAGGTCACTCTAGAAGTTGCACCACTACCCATTGTAGCAACTATAGCCACGGTGTCAAAAATCATAGGGGAACTCATCACCCACAGCAATATAGTAGCCATATTCCATGACTTGTTGAACAAAGTCAATGTACTATCACAAGTGAGATCAAAAGAAGCCATGGCACTTGGCACCAAAAGGCAAGTTATTGCATATGTCAAATCAAGCCAACAAGCACCAAATGTGCCAAGATTGGAAGGCTCCTCCACCTCTACACCCATGACTATACAAAACCCACTAGAATGTGATGATCTAATAAAAGAATTGCAAGACCAATGGGATCTGATTAATGAAGAAAGAAAGGAAACCTTTGCAACTCTAGAAGATAAAAAAGAGACTTTTGCAACCTTTCAACAATAGAAGTCTAGGGAAATCCTTAATCTAAAGAGATAAGTGGTTGCAATGAGGGAGTCTAATGAAGTGAGAAAAGGGAATGAAGAATTGTAGGAGAAATATAAAGTGGAGATGGATAATAAAGTCAAACTCAAGGACCGGTATGCACAAGCTATCAAGAAGAAGATTTGGCTGGAAGGAGAAGTCAAGGACTTGCAGCATCTACACAAGGACAATTGATAAGGGAGTTGGAAGAGGCAAAAGTGCCAAGGGAGTAGGGCTAATTGAAGACCCAAATGGTGGTGGAGCTTGAAAAAGAGTTAAGGAAAACCACTTACAAATTTATCCAACTCCAAAAACAAGTGGAATATGAAACCCAATAGAGGGAAAGAATGAGTCAAGCATGGCAAGATTAGGAGAAGGCCATGACCACACTTGCTAAATGGTAGGAAAAGGGGTTAGAACAAATGAAAATAAGGGTGGAAGAATGTGAAGAAAAGAATACCAATAAGATATGTGACCTAGCCCACAACATTGCACAATCAAAAAGTGTAAAAGAGCTACTTATTCAATTCCAAGAAAACATATAAAATGAACAAGAAAATATGACTGAAGCCATGATCAAAGCAACCATAGGTGTAATCTTTGTCTTTCATGGAAAGAAATAAATGTAACAAGCAACAAGGCACACACCCCTTGCATTGGTAGTGCAAGATACACAATCCTTGCAATGGTGGGAGGTCCAAGAGAAGGAGTCCTCAATAAGATGATTTGATTAATGGAAAAAAGATAATGGCCATGTTATTCCCACAACTTTATATACCCCCTCTCTCTCTAGCACTAAGTCCTTGATGCTTTATTACAAAAAGTGACCAACTCCTAGCACAAGGTAGAGTGGAGATCGTAGAAAGTAATTCAAATGTAGCAATATGCCTTTCTTAGCACATTGATAGACTTTTTGGAGGCAAGTGAAGAGGAGTCATTAGAAAGGCTAAAGAATAAGCTCAAACTTACTAAGAGAGCACTAAAGCATATCCTGCAAGAATGAATACCAAGACTAGAATCCAACATGTCAAAAGAAGAGCCGGTAATGCACCTAAAAAAGGCAAGAATCATGATGGAAGATATTGATTCTATTGGCCTTGTGATCCATGAATGGCCAGCACAAAACACAAATGAACCCTTGCCATCATATCTTACACAAATGTAGACCTTAACCATGTGGATAGGGGGGAACCTACTAGACAAGGCCCTAAAGTGCCTCCAATTGTTCTAGAAAGAATGGTATAATCCAAGCAGAGGAGAAGAGAAAAAGTAGAAATATCCCAAAGAAAGAGTAAAGCACAAACACAACATGTGCTGAAGAGGTGCCCTTCCCACACAAGGGAGAGTATGTACCTATCAATTGGGCTTAGAAAATCATTGCATAGGGGCAACTAGAAAACTAAGAAAACTAGGAAAGACCAATGCAATTCACATTCAAGTATCCCTAGGTGCTTAAGAGAGTGCTACTACCACGAGTAGTGGAAGAGGTAATTAGAGTGTCAACTTAGCTAGGGAGGAGGTGGCTTGAACAAAAGGCTTGGGATCTAGGACTATGGTCAGTGGAGCAAGTAGATTATTGGGAAGACAAAGTACTAGAGGTGCCAAGGGTGGGAAAGAGATATGAATCACATCCCAAGTGGAAGAGAAGCTTCTAGGATAGAAATATAGATGCTTGGATGGCTTTTTGTGACACTCTACCATTTGAAAGAGATGAACCTATTTATATGCCCTAACCCCCTAAAAAGCATGGAGTTGAGTATGATCCCAACTCACATGGTCAATATGGATTCCCGTGGATCTTCAATGTCAAGCTGATGAACTCTGGCGGGATCAACACAAGTTATAGGGACAAATCAATAGAGATGGGTGTGGCAATAGAGGAGGTGCCATCTTGACTTGTGAGGGTGGGGGAAATGAGATGATGGGCTTGTTGTCTTCTAGAGTCTCCTCCTCCCATTGGTTCTTTTTTCCCTTTGACTTAAGGAGGGAAAGCTTGGCAAAGAGACTAGTGGCAAAGGTGTACTTTTTGGGAGACTTGGGAGGTTGCACTCTTGGGGTGGTTGGTCTTGCTTGGCAGGGTGCTTAGTAGTGTCTCTATCAAGCTAGTCCTCCTTTTTGAGGACTTGGTCTTTTGTGTGCTACTCCATCTAGTCCTAGAAAGGGTTATGGATGTGTTGAGAAGCATGCATCTAAAGCATGGCTATGGAGGATGGAAGATAAATACAAGACTCATGAAGGCATAGATATGACAACTAACTATTACACAAGTGAATTAGGTTCTAAGATTGAAGCTTGGACTCATAAACACAATCTTGTGTAAGTGGAAAATGACACTTGACTAAAAGGACAAAAGTACTATGACATTGCATTCAAATGGTTGGCAAGTGCAATGCTTTATAGTCATTTGGGTAGGTAGCGCTTTCCACCACTATGCTTATGGGTTTCATCAAACCTGCATATCCTTAGCCCAACTGCTCTATACAAAGATGCTACACTAGTTGAGATTGCCTAAATTCTCAACACCCCTCCTCAATCACAACCAAAAAAGCACAAAGTGTGTAGAGGGTTTAGTGAGCAACCACTTGCAAAGTGTGGGCACACCACAAACATGGTAATCATCTAGAGGCTATCGCAAACAAAGCTAAGTGTGGGTACCAAAAACATGGTGGACATGGAGAGGCTGCAACAAGGGATTTACAAAGTGTACAGAGGCTATAGTGCTAGGTTACATAAGGATTTTGCAAGCTTATGAAAGGAACATTAGGGCAAGGTTATACAAGGCTTCCAAGAAGTCTATCAGAGTAGTGTGACTAGAAGGACTAGTGAGGCTTGTCCTTTTGCTCATGTTGGTCTTCCTCTTCTTCTACTTCCTCATGTCCATGGTCTTCTTCTTTCTTCATAGTTGCAAGATAGGCCTTTTGATACCTCTTTCTGGCATGACAAAACTTTTCAGTATGTCCAATCTTTTGCAAAAGTCACAAATTACCTGATCCTTTTTGCCTTTATACTTGTTACTGACATACAACATTTGTTCATCCTTAGAAGTACTTGGCTCTTCTTTATTTTTGATCTTCTTTTCTTCTTCTAATAGAGAGGCATGAATGTCAACAAGTTTAGGATTTGGCATGTTGATTAAAGTAGTGGAGACATTATCATAATCTAGAGGCAAGCTTTTTAACAAAACACCAATGCATACATCTTCATCCATTTTAACGTTGATCCTTTCCTTGCAAGCTCGGTTAAGAGACTTTCCATGTTATTCAAATGTGTTGCAAGAGATATGTTAGGTTTCATGTCCAATCTAAAAAATTCAATTAATAAACCATACTTTGAAGACTTTGACTACTGTGCACCAAATAGAGTATCCAATCTTTTCCAAGTGTCATGGGACGTGCCACATGTATCCACATGGTGGATATAGCTATCATCAAGCTCAAGATTTATAATAGCTTGAGCTTTTTCATCACTTTTTTGCCGGGAAACTACAAGAGTTGCATCTTGGGGCTTCTTCTCTTGTCCATTAGTGATGGCCCATAAGGCCTTCTTCATCAGGATAAGCATTATGTGTGTTTGCAAGGTATGAAACCTAACTCCTTTGAAGTGACATGTCGGAGAGTCTTTGCCCATGATGGAGTGATTGGAACAATAGAAAATTAGCATCAAAATTCTCAAAAATGAGCTGACTTTAGATGTGTCAAGAGACACAAGCAATGGCAGTGTAGTATCAAGAGATCCTAGTTTGTTATTGTTGTTTGAACCTTTCGATCTTCACAAATCTTCCCTTCCTTACTGGTTTGATGCCCAAATGTTTGCTGGGAACTAAGAAGGAACTCAAATGAGAATGATAGAAACTCTAGTAGACTTGAAGCAATGAGAAAATGATGGGTTTTTTGAGCTTGAAGTTGAAGGAGCTATGGTGGATTAGGGTTAGCAAGATAGGCAATTGGTTTTTTTGTCTGCTCTACAGCTCATAGAGTAGATCATTCTAGGAGAATTTTGAGTGGGACCATGAGCTTCCAAAGCCCTATACTCATAGGGCCAATTGCGGATTGGAGAAGTGGGGTAGAGAGTATAGTCACCACATGCGCACTTCAGGGCAACAACGAAGAATTTTGATAATGCTGGAGTGGATGACCATTAATGTCTGAGTGTGAGGTGCCAGAAAGGAGTGCCTTGAAGTGGGGAAGAGGTCCACACAAAAGGAAGCTTGATGAGATATTGATTGTATGAAGAGATTTGAGAGCTCCAAACAAGGTAGGTTCTGCTGGTTATGGCAGACATGAAAGGAAGAATGAAGATGGAGGTGAGAAATGAGCTCACTAGTTGGACTTGAGCTAAGCAAAGGTGGACGGAAGCTAAGAGAGAAGTTTGCTGAGCTGAGCCATGCTCACCATGGCTCTGATACCATGTTGAAAAGTATGGATCTAGAGCATTGCTATGGAGGATGGAGGATAACGACAAGACTCACGAAGACATAGATATGACAACTAACTATTACACAAGTGAATTAGGTTCTAAGATTGAAGCTTGGACTCATAAACACAATCTTGTGTAAGTGGAAGATGACACTTGACCAAAAGGACAAAAGTACTATGACATTGCTGTTGGGGGTAAAGGTGCCTCCGCCGTGCCACCCCGTGTATTACTACACTGACAGTACCCGCCACTGCACACTGCAGGTGGCGGGCGCCCGTCACGTCACTTTATTCTTTATTCTTTTAGTGACAGTTTGAATAAAAGGAAGGCCCGGTCACACATTGTGACCGTTGGAGTTCCCATTTCTTGTCTCTCTCTTTCTTGCTCTTGCTCTCCCGCCATAGCTCGCGTGCAAGCTTCGATCCTTCTCACCTTTCAACTGGTATCAGAGCTTGGCATTCTCTTGCTCGAGCTCGACTTGGTGCTTCCCGACCTTTGCATCGACTCGCTTCACGCATTGGGTCTCCATCCCGGCAGCCATAGCCGACCTCTCGAGCTCCCGACTCTCCCCGGCTTCCTGACGAACTCCATCCTGGCCTTCTTGAGCTTCATCAGGGCCTTGCCCTTGAGGTATTGCTTCAGCATTTGCAGGCATTTGAGTGTATTCTCAGTTTGAAACAGGGCAGGAACAAAAGAGCAGCCACTCTTCTTGAGCTCCATAGCTCATATCTTCCCTCCCCTTTGCATTGGGCCTTCATGGCTTGGTATGTGCCTACCTTGGGCCATCATTGAGCCCCCCCACACTCAACATAACTCCATGTGATTGGCAGAAGCACTCCAGGCCTCAACACGCTGAATATGGTGCCCATTTTCAGACTTTGACCTCCACGTTTTACAGCTGAATGCTTTGTTGCTCATGGAGCACTCATCATTGGCCTATTTGGAGGGCATTTGAACCTTTTTGGATGTCATTTTGATGCTTTAGCTTGACATTGAGGTTGGGAGCTGATCATTCTCAGTTTTGAAACTGTCATTCACTGCATAACAGTGCTGGAAACAAGGCAGCACCCCTGACACTGACATTTGTTGCTTATGCCTCATTCCATTGGAGCTATTTGATGCCCGTATGCGGTCTACTTCCTACCCGGATGTATTGGGGATGTATGCATTTGGTTTGACCATGATTTTGGCTTGAATTCGGGGATGAAATCTACTGTTTAGAACAGTAAATACATGCTGGAATAACAGTGGGCTGAAGGTACTTTACATGCTTTGGCACTTACCTACAGATACCGGATGTATGCTTTGAGCTTTGGCATGATGTCTCTGACATTTGGGGACGACTTGGAGCATATGTATGAGATTATGGGATGCTTTTGAGCTTCGCATTAGCTCCGTCTTCACTAGCATTTGGACCGACTTGGCATGCTCGTGGACCGCCTATGCCTCATGTCTCTGCTTGACAGTTAGGCTTTTGCATTACATGCTTTGGTTCCTGACATATGCTATTTGGTTCGTGTATGCCATACCGACATTTGGAGCTTGGATTTGGATGTATTTGAGCATTCCCAGCTTACTTGATCATTGATCTTGGTTGCTATTTGGATGTCATTGAGTTGACCGAGAGCTTATTTGGGCTTATGTATTGCTTCATGGTTAATACGACTGGTGCTTCATGTATGTCATGCTCTCTTGGATGCGCTTGATGCATTGTCAGGGTCACTTATCATTGGTGCTTTCTCTTGGGTTGTTTGAGCTTCTGAGCTCGCTTTGTATGCCTTTTGTGCCAGTGGGAGCATTTTACATGCTTGCTTGACCTTTGACAGTTGTATGCTATTGGAGCACTTACATGTATTTGGAGCAGTTTATGTCTTGAGCAGCTACATACGCATTGAGACTTTGGGATCATACTCCGATCTTTATGGATATGCATTGATGTACTCTTGGTTCACAGGATGCTTATGAGCTGAGTCTCATATTTGAATTTTTCTCTTTGAGCAGACACCTATTTGTGTCAGGTTTTGGCAGTTACAGGAACACTTTGCCTAGAGTGTCTGGGGGTGTGCCTTTCACTGGCAGATGTTATTTTGACATGCTTCGGTGTTGAGCTCATGTTCTTTTCACTATCATTGGCCTTGCTTATGTCCGTTTCATGCCGGCTTTGGACCTAGCATTGTTTGCTTGACATTGGATCCTATTTTGGGACAGTTGGCTCTCTAGACTGCATACCTGCAATTTAATACAGCAAGTAGTTATTGGTGGACTGAGGTGTACTTTTCATGTTGAAATATCCTGATTTGGTGTACCGCACCTAGTACTAAGTGGGCAGCAACTTTTGGCACACTTTGCTCGCCCTTTGGACCCCGTTTTGGTCATTTTTGGGCAGTTTCTGCAGTAAAACAGCAAGCAGTTTTGGATTGTTTGGGCATTTCCAGCCTGCATAATGGCGTCATCTTCGCATGATAGTGCCATCTTTAACATTACAAAGTTGGATGGTACCAACTACTCTTATTGGAAGAGTCAAATTTGGCAGGTCTTGGTGCAGAAATCTCAGATTAAGCCACTTCGGTTGAGTGGGGAGCAGCCTGAAACTATGGACAATGACGACTGGCTAGAACTTGATGAGCTATGCAAGTCCACGATTGTATTGTCTCTCACTGAACAGGTACATTATAATGTATTTGAGAAAGGACAGAGTGCATGGGATCTATGGAATAAGATCAAGAATCTTTATGATAAGAAAAGTCCGGCGAGTCAGATGTACTGGTTGAAGCAGCTTATGGATCTGCGCATGAAGGATAATGCAACTATGTCTGCTCACTTGAGCCAGTTCCATGCTATACTGAAGAACCTGACTTCGCAGGATATCACCTTTGGAGAGGAAGTAACTCCTCTTTTCTTGCTTGGGACTCTGAATGAGTCATGGGATGTATTCCGCACTGCTCTTTGTGCCTCTAGTGCTACTCTAAAATTGGCAGATGTTAAGAGTGCTCTTCTTCAGGAAGAGGTGAATCACAAAAACTTGGATGCCTCTCGTGGTAGTCATGCTTTGACAATTAGAGGCAGGAATGACAGGTATGACCGTGGTAATGGTCGAGGCCGTGACTCGCAGAAGGGTTGGTCTAAATCTCGTGGCAAGTCGCATGGGTGCAATGCAAATGTCACTTGTCATCATTGTGGGAAAAAGGGCCATATTAGACCACAGTGTCATGAGTTGCGCAATGAGAAGCGCAAGGATAAGGGGAAAGATAAAGTGCAGGAGAAGTCCTCTGTTCGCAGCATAGTACCTGCGAAGTCCAGCGTCAAGATTGAGGAAATTAATGTCACGCAGACTGAGCACAGCAGATATGTGTATTTGCTATGGCAGCCAGGATACAGGGGTCGTGGGGTACACTGACTCCGATTATGCAGGACATGCAGATAGTAGGAAGTCCACTTCTGGCTATGTATTCACCTATGCTGGAGGGGCTGTCTCTTGGATGTCCAGGGTTCAGAAGTGTACGGCTTTGTCTACCACTGAGGCCGAGTATGTTGTAGCCATTGAGGCTTGCAAGGAGGCCATATGGCTAGGCTGTCTAGTTGCTGACCTTGGGATTGAAGCTATACCTACACTACATTCGGATTCTATGAGTGCCATTCAATTGGCTAAGAATCCGGTCTTCCATGCGAAGGCAAAACACATTGAGGTGAGGTATCACTTCATACGTGGTGTTGTGGAGGACAAGTCTGTTGACCTTGTTAAGATCTCCACTGACGAGAATCCTGCAGATCTGCTCACGAAAAGCCTCACTACTGAGCGCTTTGCCTTCCTCAGGAGATTGATGGGCATTGGATGAGATGTTGCCTTTCCTCATCCCTTGTCCCTATGTACAGTTGTACTGTCTTTTTTTCTTTTTCTTTTCTCTCTCACTGGGGCAGATTCGCCTTTAAGTGGGAGGTTGTTGGGGGTAAAGGCACCTCCGCCATGCCGCCCCGTGTATTACTACACTGATAGTACCCGCCACTGCACACTGCAGGTGGCGGGCGCCCGTCACGTCACTTTATTCTTTATTCTTTTAGTGACAGTTTGAATAAAAGGAAGGCCCGGTCACACATTGTGACCATTGGAGTTCCCATTTCTTGTCTCTCTCTTTCTTGCTCTTGCTCTCCCGCCATAGCTCGCGTGCAAGCTTCGATCCTTCTCACCTTTCAATTGCATTCAAATGATAGGCAAGTACAATGCTTTATAGTCTTCTAGGTAGGTGGCACTTTCCACCACTATGCTTATGGGATTCAGCAAATTTGTATATTCTAAGCCCAATTGCTCCATACAAAGAGGCTACACTAGGTGTGATTCCATAAATTCTCAACAGGATAGACTCAAGTGTGGTTCCAGTCTTAGGGTGAGACTAGGAGGCATTCCTTGTAGGTGATGTAGTTGACGGGGAGAGTTAAGAAGAGTAGGTGGGGGGAAGATTAGGGTAAAGTGCTATCCACATATCACCTTCATGGTTTTAATGGAGGGAGACCTGTGGAATAGGTTTCTTGCCTTGACAAAGAGGTTTTCATGAAGTACAAGCACCCAAATGATGGGGAGATAAAAAGAGAGGCTACCTTTTGGAGATGTTAAATGCCTTGGCTTGCAAGTAGAGGGCCTCGGCCAAGAACTTGAGGGTGTCAAAGCTTGGATTTGTGGGTGTTGATGAGGTTTCTCAATCAATACTCCTTATTGAGCATGGGGCCTAAGTGGCTAGGAAGGCACTGCTTCTTTTGCACTCTCTTCATAGAAAATGTATACTTGTGGCCTTGAATGTGGATTTGGGGGCTTGTAAGGAGCTGGTCTAGGATCGTTTGAGTGTTGAGGTGGACTGGGATAGTGCTCCATGGGAGGTTGACAAAGTTGGTGAGTTGCAGGGAGTCAATGGCCATTTGCAAGGGCCTTAAGGCTTGGAGGGCAAACCTCCTCAGTGGTGGTGAGTTGGAAGGTTGTCATGGCAATAAGATGAAAGAAGGGAAAGACAAAAAGAAAGAAAGAGAAGTGAAAGTAGGTTTGAGCACAAGTGTTAGGCAACAAATAAGGTCATTGAAAAGGAGAGTCTATATTTCAAAAGACCATGTGGTTAATGCAAAAGGACCGTGGCCAATGCTTGTGCACCATGTTAACAAAATAAGCATAACAAGACATGATTGGAATGGTTTTTTGAGATACCATACCATCGTTGGGAGTATGAGAGCTAATGAGTGGGATTTGTAAATGAATGCCACATCAACAAGACTAGTGAGATCTAGTAGTAAGATGGTTTGTAGGGTGGACAACTAATGGGAAAAAGAATACAAAATTCAATAATGAAGGGGTGGTAACAAAATTTGGTTTGGTAGGGAATGGGCAATGGAAGCCTTCAGCATGACGATGATGTAGCCGGAATCCATTGATAGGCTTCAGCAGTAGCCTACCCTATAAATTGATCAGATAGAAGAAGTTAGTGCCAAAATCATGAAAGACCTAGAAAGGATGGCTCCAACCAGAGTTTGAGCTTCCCCAAAATATTTCCATGTAAGTGTTAAATACAAAGTTGGCCCTTATGAAAAAGTGGTTTCTTGGACAATCTATCCACTTGGTGCTTTTGCCAAGCTTGGAATTTGAATAAAATATAGGTTTTGCACATCCGATCTTCTTATAATTGTGTTGTTGGAAAGTAGAGTGAGAGCCAAAGGATATGCGCACAAGAGGGAGAGAGAGCTCGAGTACAATAAGGAAATATTACTTAATGAGTTCTTCACAAGTATAATGGGTACACTCTCTCTACATTTGAAATGCTATTTATATAGCCTCACTATGGGCTAGGTTAGGGTTTTCCTTGCCCTACAACTCATTCACACCTTATGCTCCCTCATACACCCTTTCTTACTTAGGGTTCCTATGCTACACTTCTAACACCCCCCTCAATGCCAGGATGGCATTGGATTACATAGCATGGGAATGGTTTCACCCCTCAATGAATCAATGGGATGCCTTTATAGGCTATAAGGATGTTTATGGAAAGATGGTACAATGGGGACTAGAAAAGTTGGTCATCAGATGCTTTGGAGACATAGTTGGCCTCCAATTCTTTGGGAACTTTAGGAGAGTTAGGAAATTTACTTGTGATGTGCCTTGTTTGTTTACATTTGTAACACTTCATCTTGTTGGGATATTTTTTCCAGCAGTTGCTTACAATATGTCCCTTTTTGTTGCAAAAGGAATATTTAGTAGTCACTGTATGGACTAAGAGTTGGTTTGTCGAGGTAGATGTTGAGCTGGTGCTCCTTTTGTTGGGTTTGTTTTCTCCTCATCCAAAAAAGACTAAATGACACCTTCAAGTGTAGGATTTGGTACATTTGTTAGGGTAGTGAGAAGAGTCGAAAAGACTTTCCTTGTAGCTTTCAAAAGTATTGCAATGGCATCTTCTTTAGCAACAAATCGGACCTTGGACTGCAGCTAATTGAGCCATCAAATCCTTCATGTGGGGAATGAACTTTCCTAGGTCTTCTCCTTGCTTGTATTCCAAGATGAAGAACTCTATTTTGAGGAAGATTTTGAAATTCTTTCCTCTTGCACCATACAATTTCTCAAGTTCATCCTACTTCTCTTTTGCAATTGCAAGCTGGTCAATATGGTGAATTAAAGATTCATATAGGTGGAACATTATTATGGCTTGGGCTCTTTCATTATCTTCAACATCCATAGGATTGGATGGATCAATGGATTTTGTCCCTTTGATGAATGGCCAATAGCCTCTCTCCATTTTATATTTTACTAACACCTGCCATGGGTGGAAGTCTCTCCCATCAAACTTGTGGATTTGAGGTTTCACATCAACATAGGCTATGATAGGAAGGTCTTACTGATTGCACAAAGCAATGGTAGTGTCTAATCCTTTACAAGTTTGGCACTACAAGCATAAGTAATCAAGTTGAAAACAATTGATGTGAACTTAGATAAATAGATTAGATGAAGGGAAGAAAATGGTCTATGTGTTTATATCTCACACATAGCCTTATAAAGGTCAAGAAGAATGATTTTGGTTGAGCACTTTAATGAAAAATAAAGATTAAATTTAGCATAAAACATCTTCCACATACTGATTAGAAATAAGATCATGACTAAGAAATGTACCATCAGTGCTTATAAGCACTCATCTCACACCATATGTCAGCTCTTTTGATGAACTTAATAATATTCATCAAGTGTGTCCAACCCTAAGATGGAGCTTCCAGACCTACAACGAGCTTAGGAGAAGGTTAATCAGTAATTAAATTCATAGTTAGTAACTTCAATGAGAGAAGAAAACTAAAAAAGGACCAAGCTTTGAAGCTTTGGCTATAGTTGCCTGCAAACACACAGTTAGGGGTTTCATTTTGTGTGACCTCTAAATAAGAAAATTTTGGGAGCACTCTTAGGTGAGGATAGCCTACTTGGGGAGCTAACAAACCCCCATAATGGTTGCTAAGATTGTGTGTAATAAAGCATAAATGCTTTAGTCTAGGGTAAGTATAAAAGGTGGAGGTGTAACATGTGTAGCATCTTTTTTGCCATTTTACAAACATTACTTGTTTGAGGTCTCAACCTCCCACCATCTAAGAGGGTGAATACTCTTGTCCACCATAGCTTGGGGTGCATACCTTGCTGCAGCCTCTCATCATTTGATTCTCAACCAACATTGGTAATACCATTTCTTACCAAGCCACCTTGGCTATGGCTTCTTGGCATTTTATGTCTATTTCTTGTATTTTCAGTTTAAAAGCTTGCTGTGGAATTTAGATTTATTACATTGGTATCAGAGCATGGATTTTGATCCATGGAAAGAGTCATTTTCTTGGAGAATTTAGTCATTGGGACAGAAACTAGTTAACTGGAGCACCAAGATTTGGTCACAGGGTTTGGTACAGTTCAAACCATGACTAGTCAGAGTTCTTTGCAACAAGTCGGGACTAATTTTGAAGGATTCTTGAAGAAGATATTGAGGAAGATGGAGGTTCTTGGCCAAAATAGCAGGACATGGTCAAATGGAGGTCCATTTTGAAGGCTTTTGTCCCTAACTAGAGTCTAAGTGGGTTACATAGTTTAAATTGAGATTACTTTTTGGGGACAGTTTCTCTGTCTTTTTTCTTTCAAGCTTTTCTCCAAGAATCCATGGAGTCAATTGCTGAAATCTTCTTCCAAGAGCCATTTTCCCTGAAGAGACATCAAAGCCTGTTTCTATGTGTCATAAGCTTCAAATAGAGTAGCATAGTACTCACACTTGCTGAGTATGATCAGCCAAGATAGCAGGCTGAGTTAGCACATTTTGCACTGAATTTCTTGCTCATCTTCTCCACGTTTTAAGCAGACATTGGCATCAGCTATGGCTTGTGTAATCTTTAATCATCATTCTCTGAGTTCCCAATCAAGTGTACTCAACTAAATCCTATCCTCTTGAGCATTCTTGATCTCTCAAACCCTAGTTATGGCAGATTCAAGACAACAGTGATCTTTTCCTGAAATTTCTTCAAAGTTCAAAGGGCTTTTGCTTAACAAGTATCCTGGAGCTTCTTCAACACTCAAGGGACTGACATTGAAACCTTCTTGGACGTGAAGCTTCAAAATATGATGGCTATGGAATTAAAACAGGGCAGCAAGCTTCAAGCATCCAATTCTTGGATTATCTCCTTCAATTTCATGGGGCTTTTGTTGTCTACAACCCCAGGAAGGTTCAAATGAAGGTATTCTTCAATGATTTGGCTTACATTGAAGAAATTCTTAAAGTTTGAAAGCATTTCCAACCTCTTGAACATGACAATGTCTAAAAATTCATCGAATCCATGATTCTAATGAGAAATTACACGCATCAAAGCTCAAAGGATCTTCTCCAACAAGCTATTGTGGATTTTTATCAAACCATTGACTTCTTTTGATTGATTGGAGCAATTTTATTAATTGGGAGCTGAAGATTACTTGGGAGAGATCATATGGGACAAATCCTTCTTGAAGATCGGTCTTATTGATCTAAAATCTTGGTCTATTGATGGTGTCTTATGCTGAAGGTTGATTGATTGGATTCATCCACTACTTTCCATCAGCATTAAAGAGGTAATTCTAGTACTTTCAGCTTAATCTCTTTTATACAATTGTTGAACCAATCCTATTGTTCATAAGAGAGATTGAGTGTAATAAAATCTCTTAATTCCTATTGAAGGCATGTAGAATTCAGCCCAAGACTAATTATGATTGCTTGATGAGTTTTTTTTCTACCCATTCAAGTGTTGAAGCTCAATTGATTGCATAAATGCTACTCACTGCCTACTTGACTTGGATTTTTGTTGGATGATTGAGCATTGATGCTATAGGATTGAAACAATGATGAAAATGTTAAGTGGGAACATTGTAAAAGCAGTGAATCACTGCAAAAGGGTAATGCCCTATCCATAGCCCTTTCAATTCAGTGATTTCCCAATATCCACTTGCATTTCATTAAAAGTTCAAAGGATTTTTCAGTCAATGCATAGCATCCTTGTTTGATTAGCCATTACAATGTACTTGCCATGTTGGTTCCTGTGAGGAAAAGCGGATGCCAGGCGAGTTGGGAAGACAAAAGAGAGGTGACCCTTCCTTCCCGATTAAGACCCTAAAGGGGTGCACAACCCGACTTGAGGTGGAACTTTGCACACCCCTCTTGTCTTGGAGCCCATGCTATTTTCAAATTTAGGTGCAGGTACATTTCCCATTATCAGAGTTTGGCACAAGTACAACATTGATAAGCAATAATCAGTGTTCCATAAGTGGTTGGTGAACCATTGGAAGAGGGGCAGAGCATTTAGGGTACCTACAGGTGTTTGACAGATAAAACATCAAGTATATACCAATCTACAAGTTGTTCTTGAGCCCTACAGGTGTCCCATAAACTTCTCCTAGTTGCTACAATGGTTGACAAGGGTTTCCTTCACTTAGGCTATAGGGTCAAACAGGGTTTCCATAGGGTGTTAACAGGTTGTAAGAATTCTCTAGATAGGTACACAGTTCCTATTACAAAAAAATCTATCATGATCTGATTTGGAATTTTAATAGCTTTATTTTAAGAGGGGACCCTAATCTCCGATTTGAATCAAAAATTTTGCTGATCTGACATTGGGAGCAAAAGTTATAGTCAATTTACTGATAGGGGGTCTAGTGGACTGCACCTAACCAGGCTGTCTGGGATACACAGTTTGAGTTCATTCTATCCATATACCTTATTGCAAGCTGAGATATTACTAAATCTAGTATATCCCCATATAATAATCTTTCCATAGAGATATTAAGCATTGGGATTGGTGCCATATTTCGAGAGAAACGAGGGGTTAAGTGACAAATTATCTACTACTACATCACTGTTTCCTAATGGCTAGGAATAAGAAGAAAGACCCTATTACTGAGGCATTGAATGATGGTGTAAAAGACTTCCAAAAGGATCAAAATTACACATTTGAAGCCCATAATGTTGATCAAATAGATGAAGAATTAAGCATTGGGATTGCTTATAGTGCACATCAAGGACAACAAGACATACATGAAGAGCATGCAGGGAATGATTATCTCCTACTGTCAAAAAAGTTAGGACATGCTAATGAAGGCCTTTCTAAGGATTTAAAGGCTTTGAATGAAGGTTTAACCCATATGAATCAAGGTTTGTTGCAAGGGATGCCACAAGTAAACCAAGGAATCTCTGAATTGCAGCAAAGTAATCAATCCTTATTCCAAGAGCTCATCTCAGCCATACAGGAAATCGAAAGCAAACCACAAAGAGAACCTCAAAATATTGAAGAATCCCATGTAATTCTCTTTTTGGTAATCCATCCTACCCAAGCAAAGAAAATTCTCAGCCAGTAATGCACACTTTTGAAAGGGGAGAGTCATCTAGAGTGAGAGGCAACCATCATCCTTCACAAATTCATGGTATTCATACCCCAAGGCCTCTGTTTAGTAGTCCAAAGGATAATCATAGACATGAAGGGGAACAAGACAACACTCGATGGGATAATGATTATCATGGCTGTGACCCCTTCTACAAGAAATTTTATCATCAGCCCTCAAATGCACAAAAAGGAAATGCAGTTAACAATCAAGTTTATGAAGGTGGAAGGCTTGATGAGGGAAGATCAGCCCATGACATCCCAAACCAAGAGCATGTTTCAAATGGACAACCTTCATCTTATGGTTTTGGGCCACCTACTTTTAGACAAAATTCATGGAATAAAGATTCATGGAGACAACAATCTCATGGGCATCCATCTTACAATGAAAAAGAATATAAAGGGAAGATAAATATCACTAATTTCAAAGGAGATAATGCTTCACCTTCAGAATGGGAGGAGTGGATCAATAAGCTTGAATTGCACTTCACCCTTTACCCTAGAAGTGAAGAGGCCAAAATTTATTTCGCGGCTCTTCATCTTGAAGGTTATGCCCATACTTGGTGGCGTTACATGCAAAAGATTGGGCAAAATTTTGACTCTTGGGAGGAGTTCAAGCAAGCAATGATTGATATCTTTGTGTCTCCTTTGGAAAAAGAAAGACTTCAAAGAAGATGGTATGCATGTGCACAAAGAGGAATGTCCGTTAGAGACTATTCCAATGCCTACTTGAATCTTTCCATGTATGTTGAAGATATTTCAGATTTTGCTAAGCTGAACAAATACATTTTTGGTCTTGACCTTGCCCTATCATCGAAGGTAGGAGCTCAACAACCAAAAACATTACACGAGGCCATACAATTTGCTGAAAGATACTCTTTGAAGTAAAAAAGAGATGCAGGAAATTTTCAGCAAAGAAGTATGGGCAATAATGTTTCCAATCAACCTACAAAGTATGTGCAAGTTTTTAGCCAATCAAGAGACTCTTTTAGACAAGAAAACATAGGTTATAACAATCCAAAGAATTATAACAGCAAGGTGCCAACATTTCCCATTGTTTATCCCTCTAAACAGGGTGAAAATTTTGTATAGAAACAGGGGAGAACTTTTAGAAATGTGGCCGAGCCAAGAGGTACTTTTTCAAGAGCTGAAAATGGTCCTAAACAATTCTTGCTCATGTGGTGGCTCCATTGATAGATAGGCTAAAAAAGGAAGCTTTCTTTTGGGACTCCATCGTCGATCAAAGTTTCAATGAGTTGAAATCTCTTCTAATTTTAGCACCCATCCTTGTATGTCCGGATTTCTCTAAAGAGTTTATCATATGTGCAGATGCTAGTGGAAGAGGAATTGGGGATGTTTTATGTCAAGATCATGGAGTCATAGCTTATGAGAGCCGCAAGCTTGATGACACGGAGCGTCAATTACATGTTTATGAGCAAGAGATGTTAGCAATATTGCATGCTATCAAAAAGTGGTATCATTACATTTATGGCAGCCATTTCAAGGTCAAAAGCGATCATCGTGTGCTGAAATATTTTCTTTCACAACCAAATTAATCTCTCAAGCAATGAAGATGGTCAGCTACTCTTCAAGGATATGACTTTGAAATATCTTATATGGTTGGAAAAGACAATGTGGTGGCAGATGCCTTATCAAGAATGTGGGCATGCTCCATTTCTACCATTTCAACCGTGCATAAGGATTGGATCCATGATATTCAAGAGGAGTATTTGCTTGATGAGCAAGCATCAAAGATGATGAAGGAATTTTAGCAAGGCAAAGGAGAAGAGTATCCAAATGTCAAATGGCACAACGGTCTTTTATGGTATCGTGGTAGAGTATTCTTGACATCACAATCTTCTTTCAAAGACCATATCTTGCATGAGATGCACTCTTCACCCTTAGCGGGACACCATGGGTTGTTCAAAACATTTGACAATATCCATAAGAGTTTCTATTGAAAGGGCATTTGGAGGGATGTTAAGGATTATGTTATGCAATGTCTTCCGTGTCAACAAAATAAAGATTCCTCTCTTCTATCCGATGGTTTACTTCAGCCACTTCCTATTCCTCAAGGCAAGTGGACTGATATTGCAATGGATTTTATTGTGGGTTTACCTACAACAAAGCATGGGTGGAATAGCATTTATGTGGTGGTGGACTGGTTGACTAAATCAGCTCATTTTATTCCTAGCAAGGCTCAATTTATAGCAAAGAAAGTGGTTGAACAATTCATGGAATGTGTTTTTAAGCTTCATGGTATGCCATTGAAAATAGTATCCAATCATGATACTAAGTTCATAGGAAGTTTTTGGAGGAGTTTATTCACTTCTATGGGAATAATTTTGACTCTTAGCACAACATATCATCCCCAAACTGATGGCTAAACGGAGCATGCCAATAAACTGTTGGAAGTCTATCTTTGTCATTTTTGCCATGACACTCAAGCTTTATGGGATCATTGGTTACATCTTGCTGAATTCTATTATAATAACACTCAACATATGAGCATTCGCATGTCACCATTTGAAGTGCTTTATGGATACAAAGTGCAAATACCTTTAGCACTTTTTCATGAAGACGTGAATCCACAAGCCAAGGCTGAAGTTGAGAAAATGGAAGCTCTTTTGCATCAATGCAAGGAAAACATTAGGAAGGCACAAGATGTTATGAAGGCTTACGTTGATGAAAAGCGGAGACCTTTGGAGTTTGAAAAAGGAGATTGGGTATTCCTCAAAGTGCCTAAATCTAGGTATGCTTCTCTCAAATGTAGTCATAATAAGTTGGCTCATCATTAGTATGGGCCTTATCCAAATCCTCAAATGAGTTGGTGAGCTTGCATACAAGCTTGATTTGCCTTCTTCAACAAGGATTCATTCTACATTCCATGTTTCCCAACTTAAGAAATATGTGGGTCCATCCATAAAGGTATTAGAAGAGTTACCTCCCATGGATGAAGATGGCCTTATCATTTATGAACCTGAAAAGATTATTGGCAAAAGAGAAAAGGTTTTAAGGAACCGTTCGCTGCTGCTGGAATACCTTATTAAATGGCGGGGCTTACCCATGGAGGAGTCTACTTGGAAACCATCATCATATATTGATTCTTTCCATGGATTTTGCAGGAAACAGAGTAATATTGAAACAAGATAGCTTGCTGTATTAAATTTTTGTCATAAAAATAATTGCTCTATGGTCATCAAAACTAGATTTTTATGGCATGCCTGGATACTAGGGATTGTCCTTTACATTTCTATAGCTCATTCATGATGATTGGACATTTCTTCTTCAAGTTATGGCCCTTTTTGTGCAGCAGCCTGTTTTGGACAGTTTTGAGCAGTATATTCAAATTTCATACCTATACTTCATTGATATATGAGATATTCTTCAGCTTGGATTTTCATTATAGCATGGATTCATAATTTACAAAGCTATCGGTGTACTCTTTCTTCATCACTTGTCCCAATTCCAGCTTTGAGGACAAAGCTCTTTTAGGATGGGATGGCTTGTAATAAAGCATAAATAATTTAGTCTAGGGTAAGTATAAAAGGTGGAGGTGTAACATGTGTAGCATCTTTTTTGCCATTTTACAAACATTACTTGTTTGAGGTCTCAACCTCCCACCATCTAAGAGGGAGAGTACTCTTGGCCACCATAGCTTGGGGTGCATATCTTGCTGTAGCCTCTCATCATTTAATTCTCAACCAACATTGGTAATACCATTTCTTGCCAAGCCACCTTGGCTATGGCTTCTTGGCATTTTATGTCCATTTCTTGTATTTTTAGTTTAAAAGCTTGATGTGGAATTTAGCTTTATTACATTGTGTCTCCTGCAGCCCATGCCATTGCTTCAATCTCCATGCTGTGAAATCTATGATTTTTCATGTGTTTGTTGCAATTCTTGCCTTTGCTATGGACAATGTCAGGCTTTATTGTGCTATCCTATAGTGCCCTGCACATAAGAAAATATATTCAGAAGAAAATAGGTAGAAATATTTCCTCCTTTCCTCTCCCCAAGTCCTCCACTAATTTGTGGTCAAGGTTGTCTATGGTGGAGAAGAGGGTAAAGTGAGAAGAATGAGGTCTTCTTGTGCACTTAGGTTAGTACGGAGCTAGAGAGAGCTCAAGTACAAGAAGGATATCTTGCTTAATGGGTTGTTCACAAGTACAACTGGTACACTCTCTCTGCATTTGAGAGTGATCCCCAAGCTATTTATATAGCCTCAGTGTGGGCTAGGGTTAGTGTTTCCCTTGCCCTATAGCTCATTCACATCTTACCTTCCCTCAAAGACCCTTGCTTACTTAGGGTTCCTATGCTACACTTCTAACATGTGTAATGGCTTCCATCTGAAATGGAAGAGATTTCTCTGGGATGAGGTGATCTTGTACCATGAGTTGTAAACTCGATACTACATACTCCAAGGGTATAATGGCTTCTACACTGAAGTCTAGTTTGTACAAAGTAATGCCAGTAGTGGCCTTGAAGGAAGTACAAAAGGCCCATACTACTATAGGGAGCTTGGTATCCCAATCTTTTCTATTCTAATATGGAAATTTGGTTAAAATTTTACACAAGAACTTGTTGGTTGATTTGACTAAGCCATTGGCTTGCACATAATAAGGAGAAGAATTTTTATGTACAATGAGAAAAAATGTGGTGAGCTCTTTGATGATCTTATTTACAACGTGTGTACTTCTGTCTCACACTGACCAATTCAATAGGAGTTCCATACATGGTGAAGATACCCCAAAATAAATATTTAGCAACTGATTTGGCACTGTTGTCTTGGTAAGCCCATGGTTTTACCCATTTTATGAAATAATAAATTGTGGCTAAGATGTACTTGTTTTTTGTGTAAGAAACCGCTGAAGAGATTAGACCAATAAATTCTAGAGTCCAATTTTGGAAGGGCTCCAAAGGTAGGATTGGTTGGAGTGGTAAGCAATCTCTAGCTCCAGGCTGACCTAGCCTTTGGTAGGAATTGCAGTGCTAGACCCACTTGTGGACATCACCATGCATGGTTGGCCACCATAAGCTAGCTTGCTGGATTTTGCATATTGTTACTTTAGCAACAAAATGACCACCATTGACAATCCCTTGATAAGATTCCTCTGGGATAGAAGTTGATCCATTGGGAATACCACTCTTTGTAATACCTCAAGGAGAGTGCAGTAATGCAAATGGCCCATAATAGCCTCAATATGGTAGCTTTAGAGAGCTAGTTGTTATTTTTTATCTCTTTGAATATGGGGGCAGATGCACTCTAGTCTCTAGGAATGCAATCATTTCTTCATACCATGGCTACAGAGGGTTTGGTGGCTCAAGCTCTAGTGCATCTATTTCTTCAGTGAACAATTGCGTATGCGAGAATTTATCTTTGACACAAGTTGAAGGTTCTTCCAAATCAAGGTAGGATACAAAGTCTGCGATGACATGCTGGGTACCAAAATAATGTATTATTGTGTACTCAAGCTCTTGTAGCATAAGGATCCATCTAGGGAGTCACCCAATGACATTTTTCTGCTTGACCAAGTAGACTAAATCTAAATGATCCACATGAAAAACAAAAGTGTTCTTGAGCAAATAATAATGAAGCTTCTTGATTGAGAAGATAATGCCAATGCATTCTCTTTCTGTGGGACTGACTAGTTCCTTTCTACATTGAACAATATTCTACTTGCATAGAACACAGGATGGAACTATCCATTGGTATCCTATTGTATAAGCACACTACTAATACCATGTTAGAGACATCAACAAATACATGAGAGGTTTTCACCCAATCCAATGGGATCATGATTGGGGCTTTGGAAAGTAATAGCATGAGGTGATGAAATGCTAAGTTGGCCTCTTCATTCCATTGACAGACATGCCAATTTATTTAAGGGGACAACCAAGTGTGCCAAAAGTCACAGGTGGCAATCATGCCACCAGATTTGGCCTAGGAATTTGAGTAGCACAGATGTTTAATACGGTATTGCAGCTTGCATGATTATTTCCACCTTGGTGGGATCATTAGCAATGCTATTTTGAGAAATAATGTGGTCAAGTAAAATATCTCTTTGTAACGTGCCACTCCTTAAATCACGGGACACGTCTTAGCAGTCCATCGAGAGATATATCTAGAAGACGCCGCCCGGTACTCCCAAGGAATGACACGGGGCTTACCAACTAGGGTCTCTCGAGTCTGCCCCGTAATGGAACTTATTCGGCCATTCCCATTAGGATCAACCTAAAATCCGGGTTCCTAGCCAACATTGCCTAAGGTCATAGACCGACTTTTCCTAACATTTCTCGTTAACATTTCCTTTGAGGAAAGCTCTCAGCTAACTGAGACCACCCTTCCATAGGATAGACCCATTGGTCACATCCACCACGCTTTCCTCGGGGGTTGTTTTAGTTATCTAATTACCTATCACATTATGTTGACACATAAAAATAACTTCCTTAATTAACCCGTTAATCACAGGTTCCTTTACGTAATTTAGGACACTGACACGAAAGGAAGATAAGACAAGATCAAACACTTCCTTAACTTATCTTTAGATTAAGGTGTGTCTCCTGCCCATACAGGAGAATTAAGTGTTCCTTTCTGCCTCCATAGAAAAATCCTTCCGTCTTCCGGCAATAAAACTCGAAGGTTTATCCTTCCAAGATTCCACCTTGTAACTAGTATCAAGGCCTCGAGATCCCATCTCGAGTCACATAGAACACTTGTGTTGGGCTCGGAGGCATTGGGATTTACGGCCAGAGCCCCCACTTGCACCCAAGCATCCTCCTACACCAAGTAACTTCAACGGAGAGACCTCTCACGGTGGGTTCGGTCCACATTCCCGGAGTGGATTCACAACCTCCTTGGTTAGGGTTTGGCGGTTTGCGGGGGGTAGCTAGCACCATCCTTCCTTAATTATTCCTTTAGGAAATCAACCACAGCTGAAGCACCCAGCTTAAAAACAATCACTAGGGATAACATCCCTTTTGTTTCGATGGCAATCAGTCATCTTAGATCCGGCCATGCAATCATCAAACACCCCACTTGGGTTAACATCCCAAGCCACATTAACAAACAGTTGAATGCACAACCTCTTGCTTCAAGGCACCACAATCCCATTGCATGGACAATCAGAATTTAACTTGGAAGTATCAAAATACTTGCTCAAGGGTTTTACAACCTTCTCAAACAACCAAGCATAACTTGGGTCAACAATCCATTTAGGGTTAGGTCACCAGCTTCAATTAAGCTAGGAGCATATCCATTTGCGATAGTCCACAGCATGATCGATAAAACCATTTGCAAGCAATTATACTTATTCCTAATGCACCGGATCTCATACAGGTCTAGGTTTCTATCCATCAAAAACTATCATTTCATGTGTT
>NW_028229812.1:0-67949 GCF_053477565.2 Lygodium microphyllum | reverse complement strand
AGGAGAGACAAGAAGAAAAGAGAGTTTTAACTTGGTAGGAATCATCTAAGATTCCCTAAGACATATAGAGAGAGAGAGAGAGAGAGAGAGCATGTGGGAAAGGATGTTTCATGGACAAAATTGATGAGAGGGAACATCCTACCATTTACATTTGTTAATGTAAAATGTAATAAGTTAAGAAAGAAAACCAATCAAATAAGAGTTCAATCATCGTTACTTTTTGAAAATGTAAAAAATTATAAGAAAACAATCTATAACATTATTTTTCCACTTTGTAATGTAAATGAAAGAAATTTTCTCCATTCTTGTTACTAATAAGGCCTTGTTAGTAAGACAATTAACTATTCTTAGTAGGTAACCTAAGCTTTATACTGAACTATTTTGTTATTAGTGGAGATTCATATTTAGCTCTTGAAGAAGGTTAACCTTAATTACTTTCACTCATTTTGATTCATGTTGCATCTATGTCTTGCCTCTTGGTAGGACCAAAAGGAACCAAACCAAGTTTTATTCCTTTCATAAAAGCTACAACTTCTCTCTTTTTTACAAAAAGCTTCATGCATATCCAAATGTATAAGAAGTTTAAAAGAATTGAGCCCAAAAGAGTCTTCCTTCTCAAAGGTAACATTTAATGTGTTTATTTCTTTGAATGAGAATATCAAGATGAGAATGGAATCAAAACACTATTTCTATTATTACTATATGTTACATTAGAGAGCTTTAAATTTTCAATAGGATATAAACTAACCTTTAGTAGCTTCAGTCACTATTTCCAATTCTTGTTACATAAGACATGACTAAGACCAAAATAGTTAAAAGTTCTATTATGTTAGAGATTGACAATGGTCACACCACATCAACATCTATAGAGAGCATTTTATAGAGTTAAGTTTTGGTTTTGTCTTGGCTGCATGCTAAAGTGTCAGTAATTTTTTGGTTTTTGGGTAAAAAGAACCAACCTTCAAACTATTTAAGTAATTGATTATAGAGCTCATCTCGCCTCTTTAAAGATGTTATGGGTATTACTATAATTACTCTTATAATTAAAATAAGAACTAAGATTTTCATGTGAAAAAGAGCCAAAGATTGGTAATGGTCCTACTATATTTACATCTTGATAGAGAGAAATGAAGACATAATTGTTGCAATTATTACATGCATCCTCTCAAACGGTTAACAAAATATAAAGTCAATGAGATCGAAAAACCTACATATGTTCAAAAATTAGCCTTAATAGGGCATTAAAGGAGAGGACACACACATAGTTTAGATATTATTGTATTGAAGGTTATCCCAATCTCACAATGCCACACAACACTTTAAGTCATCTTAGATATAGTTAATGTCAATTAGTGACTTTGGCTTATTGAGATGCAAATGGTGGACATGTCCTACTGTTTTGAAATGATCAAAACACCTATACGTTAAAGCATCTATACCTCTAGGGAAAAATGTGTACATTACCATCATTGTATCTAGAAATAATAATCTATATATCTAAATTTTTCAATCTAGTTCAAAGGTTAATATTATCACTATGGATTGACTTATTAGCCACTTATGAATGCATCTATCCTTTTTTTGTTTTGTGAAAAGATAGAATATTAAGCATCACACATGTTTTAGTCCACTTACAAGCTAACCATTAACTTTGAGCTTTTGGATCCTCCTTTGTAGATTTTTGTAATGTAGTTGTTTGAATTTCCCTATTCTACCAATTATTTGATATGGCAGCTTGCAAATTTAGCTTTTCTTTTATTCCTTTCACATGAATAAGTATTCTTTCATCATTGTAACTTTTTCCTTTATTAATGATCTAACTCATTTCACTCAACATCGTAACTAAAAATCAACCAATCAAAGTGCATTTTTAATAAACATATGAAACAAGATCACTTGACTATCATGTTCCACCATATTAGCTTTTAATAATGGATTTGAAGACTAAGATCCAAATCACTTTCTTCTATGCCTCTATAGAAGCCTTCGCTCTTTCCACCTTATTACTTGGCATGCTGCAACTTATTTTCACTAAAATTTTGTCCAAATTGGGTTACATATATAAAATAAACTTTATTGACATGCATCTATTTGGTAGACTAAGCAAAAAAAAAAAACTTTAGGAAAAACTATGTTTATGCATGCATGCCTTATGATCTAATACAATCTTATCTATGTATCCTAGAAATTTTGATTTAAAAATCATGCCATTGATTATTTTATACTATTAGAGAATATAATATCATGAATTCATTACCATGTTCCATATTTGATTATCATAGAAATAGAAGAATGAAAGCTAGATTAGTTTAACTCCAAACATCTAGACAAGTTATTTTGAGTCTCTATGTCCAATTGATTACTTTTGTGACACACCCACCAAACCTTGGCCTAGGGTAGTGTTGAGTAGGTCACTCAAGGTCCTATCCTAATTGTCACAATCCAAACTCCACTAGCACTACAAGGATTTAAACGTATAGCGATGGCGTGTAGCGACACATGTAGCAGCGTCACTATTTACGTCGCTATTTGCGCCGCATTTGCAACGCAAATAGCGACGCCCCACTGGGAAAAAAAACAGGCTGAAACCCGAGCGCGGGTTCATTTTGCGCATTTTCGTCGATCGTTTCGAGAGGGAGAGCGAGAGAGAGAGCGACCGTCGTGAGAGAGGGAGAGGAAGAAGGCTTGCCACCGCCACCATTCATGAAGGAGAGGAGGAGCCTTCATCGCGAAGAGGAAGAGGAGCCACCAAACCCTCGCCATATCTCATCGGTGAGTCCATTCTCTCCTTTTGCTTGTTTAGGGTTTATTTCTCTCCTTCTTTTTCTTGTTTAGGAGAGGAAATGAAAGAGAAAGAGAGGGAGAGGGAGAGGGAGAGGGAGGGAGAGAAAGAGAAAGAGAGAGGGAGAGAAAGAGAAAGAGAAAGAGAAATAGAAAGAGAAAGAGAGGGAGGGGGAGGGGGAGGGGGAGGAAATGAGAGAGGGAGAGGGAGGAAGAGTGCATTCTCTCTCTCCCTCTCCCTTTTGCTTTTATAATTTGTGTATATATATTGAGAGAGGGAGAGGAAATGAGAGAGAAAGAGAGGGAGAGGGAGGGGGAGGGGGAGGGAGGGAGAGGGAGAGGGAGGGGGAGGGAGGAAATGGAAGAGGGAGGGGGATGAAATGAGAGAACAAGAGGGAGGGAGAGGGAGGGAGAGGGAGGGAGGGAGAGAGAAAGAGAGAGGGAGAGAAGGAGAAAGAGAAAGAGAAAGAGAGGGAGGGGGAGGGGGGAGGAAATGAGAGAGGGAGAGGGATGGGGATGAAATGAGAGAACGAGAGAGAGGGAGAGTGTATTCTCTCTCTTATTTTATTTAATTTGTGTATAATTTGTATATAATGAGAGAGGGAGAAGAAATCAAGGAGAGGGAGAGGGAGAAAGAGAGTGAAATTAAAGAGAGGGAGAGGGAGGAAATGGGAGAGGGAGCGGGAGGAAATGAGAGAGAGAAAGAGAGGAAGAGAGAGAGCGAATGAGAGAGGAAGAGAGGGAATGAGAGAGGGAGAGTGTATTCTCTCTCTTTTTTATTTATTTTTTGTATAATTTGTATGTAATGAGAGAGGGAGAAGAAATGAGGGAGAGGGAGAGGGAGAAAGAGAGGGAAATTAAAGAGAGGGAGAGGGAGGGGGAGAGGAAATGAGAGAGGGAGGGGGAGGAAGAGAGAGAAAATGAGAGAGGGAGAGGGAGAGGGAGAGGGAATGAGAGAGGAAGAGGGAGAGGGGGGAGAGACGAAAACATAATAGGGAAATGAGAGAGGGAGAGGGAGGGAGAAGAAATGAGAGAAGGAGAGGAAGAGAGGAAGAGAGCAAAAGGAAATGAGAGAGGGAGAGGAGAGAGAAAAAAAGAGAATGAGAGGAGAGAGAAAAAGAGATAAGATGTTAAACATAATAGGCAAATAGAGCAAGAGAGGGTGTGGGTGTGGGTGAGGGTGAGGATGAGGGAGGGAGAGGAAATGAGAGAGGGAGAGGAGAGAGAAAAAGAAAAAAATGATTAAAAATAATAGAGAAAGAGAAAAAGAGAGGGTCAGGGTGAGAAAGGGACAGGAAATGAGAGAGGGAGAGAAAGAGAGAAAGGTAAATGAGAGAGGGAGAGGAAGAGAGAAAACGAAATGAGAGAGGGAGAGGAGAGAGAAAAAAAGGAGAGAGAGAGGAAATGAGAGAGGGAGAGGAAGAGAGAAAACGAAATGAGAGAGGGAGAGGAGAGAGAATAACAATCTAAGAAAAAGAGAGAGATGGAATGAGAGGATAACAATCTAAGAAAAGAAAAGAATGATAACAAAAACAAATTGTTTGTTGTAACATAGACAAAATGGAAAATGGAGAAGGTCTTGTTGTTCAAGATCGCGAGGCGTATCTTAATCAGCGTGTCCCATGTCTTTGCTCTCAATGCAAGTTGGCAATTAGACGAAAACACCAATTGTCTATAGAACACATACGACGATTTGGCGAGTTTCAATCTGAGATAATTGATCAGGCGATTGCTGATTTTCAGAAAACGGTAATTTGAAGTTAATATCAATCATGCATTGTACTCGCAAGCTAATTGAATACCATATACAATAAGATTGGGTCTTGCTGGCAAATTTTCTATCCAGGGAGGTGATGTCTCGTCCCAAGGGGAAGTGTACCCTTTGCGGCCAATTAGAAGAGTACATGGGCGTGCGATGGATGGAGTGCAAGAGCCAATCCACCACTCGGAAGGCCAATCTATACTGTCAATGCCAGAGGAGACATGCAACCTTTCAAACCTACCTACAATCTTGGAGCCTGAGATGGAGGCAATGATCGATGCATTGATTCCCATGGATGTGGAGACTTCTGATCCGCTTAGAGAGGAAGCATCCATACCATTATATGATGGGTGCCGAGTATCTCGGCTGAAGACACTGCTTGCACTCTTAAGTGTGCAAGAAAAATATGGGTGGAGCAATACAAGTGTGACCGAGTTGTTCAGGTACCTTGTACATACGCTTCATTGTTTTTTTTTTCAGCACTATTATTACAAACATTTGTGCTTTTTCGAGGTGTTTTATGATTTTTTTCAAGTTATTGAAATATCATATATTACCACCTACAAATACCATGTTGCCTGAGTCTCCTGATGATGCACGACATGTTTTACGAAAGCTTGGCATGGACTACAATAACATCCATGCATGTATCAACGATTGCATACTGTTTTGAGGAGAATATGACACTATGGAGATATGTCCAAAGTGTGGTGCTCACAGGTATCGACAGGACTTGCAAGGGCAAACCATCCCTCAAAAAGTTCTCAGACACTTTCCACTTATCCCCCGCATAAACCACATGTTTCGTACGTTTGGCATGGCGAGCTTAACAACGTGGCATGCGCAGAATAGGTCCATGGATGGAGTTCAACGAATATCAACGGATTCGCACGCATAGAGCCACATTGACTCTACATTCCAAGGCTTTGCCCAAGAGCCAAGGAATCTTCGACTCGATCTTGCAATGGATGGTGTGAACCCATTCGGTCTACACTCAACTTCTTACAGTGTGTGGCCTATAGTCCTTGTCAATTACAATATCCCTCCATGGATTTCTACGAAGAAAGGACATCTCATCCTTAGCTTGCTCGTCCTCGGCCACTCCAAAGTAAAAAATATGGACGTGTATCTTCGTCCATTAGTCGATGACCTTAAGATTTTGTGGGAGGAGGGGGTCACCGTGCAAGATATGATCAGGCGCGATAGTCGGCGGCGGTCAGCCAATATTCGAGCCATTCTTATGTGGACGATGCATGACTTTCCGAGATTGGGAGAGTGCTTAGGTGAGCAGGCCTCAGTTCTCGCTGGTAATATCTACATTTTATCTCGTTCAAGCAAGTATTCACTAGGTCGTGGTGTTGGAACATGTTTGGTTACCTCAGATTATCATGAATGTCCATTGTGTGGGCCACAGTTAGACTCCCGAAGGTCACAAACCATGAAGAAGATGGTATATTAAGGACACGCTGCTTTCTTCCTAGAGGATCATAAACTCAGGGAAGGCAAGCTGGTACGAGCTGAAAATGGTCCACGCGGAATCACATCCAAATGGAATGCGACGGTTCTCAGTTTTCTACGAGTTGCCATATTGGACCCACTTACAGGTCAATCACTTGTTGGATCCCATGCATATTTTCAAGAATGTGGGCAGCTTGTTATGGGACCACATCACAGGAAAGGGAGACACTATAGGGGCACGAATGGATTTGAAGGAGGTAGGTAAGATGGAGGCGCTTCGGCCACAGTCGAGTGCTAATGGTCGCGTGCAGCTTCCTCGCGCTCCTTGGGTTTTGTCCACTAAAGAAGAGCACATTGTGAAGCAAGTAATCAAGTCTATCCGCACTCCGACGGGTATTATGCGTTCTCTCATGTTCGCATTTTCTAAAGACAACCAATTATCAGGGCTAAAATCCCATGACTAGCATAAGATATGTCAGGTTTGTACTATGAATGGATTATAATTAGCGTGGGCATTTTGCTATTTGGAATGTAGCCATTATTCATAATGCTTTCTCATTTGTGACAGTTTGTACTACTGATCGCGATTGCAGGATGTCTTACTCTAGAAATATGCGGAGCCATTTACAGGTTGACGACTTTGGTGCAATGGATCTCATAGAAGGAGATTAAGACGTCCTCTATTGAATCCACGAGGCGTGGAGCAGTAGAGATGGTTTGTCTCTTTGAGAAATACCTTCCCACCAGCATGCTCACGATACAAATCCACCTTCTTGTGCATCTTGTGGATGAAGTGGAGATTGCTGGACCTGTCCATACGTGATGGATGTTCTTCTTGGAGCGCTTCATGAAAACACTGAAAGGCTTTGTGCGACAACGAGCTCGGCCAAAAGGTAGCATGACCGAACGTTGGTTGGTTTCTGAGGCGCTAGTGCATATTTCACAATGGCTACCAACTGTAAAACTAGGCAATGAAATGCTATGGTCGTTGAAGGACAATGATAGACTTACTGGAGATGTGGTGGTTGGAAATGAGGTAGAAAAAAGAATGGATGCCTCAATGGAAGAGAGGTGAATCGCTTTTGTATGTTGCACCATGCCTCTATGGAGACATGGCTCGCCAAGTACCAGATCGTTAGGCAAGATCGAGAGGAAGTGCGAGCTGAGTTCTGACATAGTACGCATCATCAACCGATTGGATATCCTGAAGGCATGGAGGAGATGTCGTAGTTTATGTCAATGCAATGGTTGCATGGAGCTTTGACCGCAGCGTCTCCCGAAGGGACAGAGGTCTCAATGGAGGAGTGGGAATTCTCGAGGGGATGTAGTCCAAAGGTGATGAGGGGTTTAGAATCTGTCATATCTAAATTTTAAATAAGACATCTAATTTGAGTGTTTCAATGTACAGTACAAAATATATAGTGCAGCGTGGTCGCACAGACGACATTTTCGCGTGGAGTATATTGACAAAATGCACTCCACAATGGACTATGGTGTCATGGCAAGGTTCGAGCAAGAGAGCCGGCGACGAGCAACGGATCCAAACATGGTTGTGGATGAGATGGAGTATTTTGGAAACTTGCAAAGTATTGTTACGATGGATTACCATAGCTTCTCCATGATACTATTTGATGTGCAGTGGTTCAAAGTGGTACTTGGAGGAGCTGGAGCAACAGTTCAACGAGGTCCATCTGGATTTCTCAAAATAGATTCCGAAAAAAAATGGACGGATTTGTGTGACACCTTTGTGTTGCCGGCCCATTGTGAACAGATGCATGGACTCACTTGCTTGCTAATTATATTATGACATGGTTTATGTCACAATGGTTTGAACTCTCTTATACGTGTTTGTGAACAGGTAATCTTCTATCCAAACCCCCGACAACCTCGATGGTGGTATGTTATACCTTCAAATCCCCGAAGTGCGAGAGCATATGATCAAAGCGATGTTCCGAGCATAGATGAAGATAATATGCAAATAGAGGGGTCGATATTGCAAGGAGTGGAGGCTGTCGAAAGCTTGGAGCCAGCATCGGCTAATAATGATGGAAATACAGGAGTCCAAGAATTCTTTGAGAACGAGGCGGAGTCATTCTTTTGTGGTGACATGTCTATCGATCTTCCAATGTATGCGGAGTTGTGTTAGGAGATTAACATGGGACCATAGAATACTTCATACTTGGAGCATCCACTTACTCAATTCGTTGACCAATCACTTATAAGGGTACATAAGATATGCATTTTAAGTGAGATTTTTTTTAAATGATTTATATTACTGTGCTTTGTATGATTTAAATTGATTATTTTAACATCATTTTTTGTCTATGCAGGTGACATTTTCAGGATGAGCGATGAGGAGTTACAGGACATCTTCTCACGTATGTCTCCAGACCAGATCACGAGATTCAGAGAGATGGCAGACCAGGAGCTGTCTTGGTCTTCGTCAGGGTGCTCTACTAGATCTTCTTCGGCGCGATCGGATGCTTCGGCTTCGAGCAGATGAGCTCGACGCTCACGACTTGGGCCAGAGGGAGGGAGTGCATCGGGATCAGGGGGATGCTGCAGAGATACTGAGGCAGTGAACCCGCGGTCGACATGGGATACAGGTGCAACTCCTCGCTCTCGTGGCCCTTCCAGGGAGCGTGCCTCAGGCTCAGGTGGATGCTGTGGAGACACAGACGCGGTGTCTTCGTCTCATCATTCAACTGGAGCTACGTCACCTCCAGGATTTGTCACACCTTGGGGGACGTCTACTCCAGTTACTCCGTCTTTTGCGCAGCCATCAGCAGGTGGCACCCTTGTGGGTGCCACTTTGAGAGATATTGCCCCCGTCAGTACACCGGATGGACAGGGGTCTCCTGGATATGCCCAGGAGCATGGACGCAGATGGGAGAGGACTCATCTTAGGCAGACTCTAGGGGGTTATGTATATCTAGTCGATAGTAGGTCAGGAGCCATCATCATGAATGATGAGGGGAGGAGGGTGATGGCTCGCATGAGAGAGTTGCGCCAACAAGTTTTTCGGCACGTCTTGGATCATTGGAAGAACATACCGGAGGGGAGCAAGGACTACATAGTAGCATCCTTGCACGAGGAGTTTCCGGTGCCAGCCGCAGTAGATAGATTCTCTATGGGCAGGATGATGGATTGCATGCGTACAAACATGTCACATAGACGATCCAACGTACGCAAGGCAATCAAGAGTGGGGCTGCAAAGCCCGAGTGGTAAGATGTAGACGATTGGTGCCGACTGAGGGAGGAGGCTACAGATTCTCCAAGACGTTGGAGTCAGCAGTGCCAAGCGGCAAGGGCACGACTCGAGGCCGGAGTGGTCCATCATCTTGGGAGTGGCGGCCACAGGATATGTTTGGAGGACTTTGTAAGTTTTTCTTTTGTTTTACTTGTTTATTTTTTTAAAATATTCTTTGTACTGACAATCATGTTTCTAACAGTTAGCATTTTGTTTTCTTTGCAGCACTCCATTACAAATCGCGATCCAACTAGCCTTGAGACTCGATATGCAGAGAGGCACGGTCTCACTGCATTGATTGACCGATTGTATAGACGCAGGGGCCCTGTAAGTCACTCATCTTTCTTGTCCGTAGTTACCATGAGATATTTGAATGCATTATTGTATGGTGGACTGATGTGTTGTTTCTTTTTCTGCAAAGTCCGTTCGATGCTCCTTTGCGGTGGGACGAGCTTTCGGGGGACGAGGATTTGTAGCTCGCCTTTGGATCCTTGGAGCTCACACACCTTTATTTTTAAGTCACCTGATCTATGTAGACATTTTCTATGTATTAGTGATATCATGTCATGATTATACCAATCGCTTATTATGCGATCATGTATTTATTTCATGTATCAGTTTTATGATTTCAGTATACATTGTTTTTGTTTGCAAGCGCATTGTACACAGTAGTGCAGAAGCCATACCACAAAAAAAAAAATCCCTGCTATCGTCGCTATTAGTGTCGCAAATTTTACTGCTCGCATCGTTATTGGACCTCGTTATATATGTCGCAAACCGTCGATATTGGCGTCGGTATTTGCAATGCTAATACCGACGCGACGCTGATACCGATGCCAATACCGATGCTGATAGCGACGGTGATACCGATTGTTCTATGGTGTCACCAATAACGACGCTTTTTGCGACGATGGGGGCAAATTTTGTTATTTGCATTTTCGTCGCTTTAAACATCGGTATAAGGCCTATATCTTGTAGTGTAGAGTTCTCAAACGTTGCCAATTGGGAGGCCTTGGGTCTACCCCAGAATAAAGTGCCTTACCCTCAACCCACAAGGATCAACATGAGATAATTTATTCACCTAATAGTCTCTAATAGAATTCTAGCACTCAGTCCAAGAAGATCACATTATAATCAATCAAGGTTGAAATGGAACTAATATTCACACTTGTTTCAAAGAGGGTGAGAGATAAAAGGGACTTGGGCTCAACCATTTTTCCCATAAGCCATAATATCAGCTCTAGCCCCCTAAAATAGTGCTTAGTTAGGATCTAAGATAACCAACCCTAGAAAGTCATCATTTGGTTGCCCTAATCCTATTTTCCATTAGTTTGAAAGCACTTGACTAATTGAGTCTATCCATCCATCTATCATTTTATCAAGAAAAGTCACTCTCTCACTTCCCATTTGTATATAAAAATGTACTTTGGTTTTTTAAACAAGCATTTTATGCACATTGTTTGACATATACAAATAACTTCATCAATTAGTCCTTAATATTGAACTTTTTTCACATTCTCATTATATGTACATATACAAAAGTAAGTAAAACATTGAGTGACTCAGAATATAGAGTACATTTCAAAAGAATAAATACTCAAAAGAAATATATGGTAATGGACTAGATCATCTTGGTTGTCATTGCAATGTTACACTATGTGGAAGTATAAAGGGTATTCTCAAAGGCTGGGAAAGGTCAAGGGCCCAAACATAGGATCAAAGAGGAAGTAAAGAGGTAGAAGAGAGAGTAGAGAGTCAAGTAGAGGGATATAGAGTGGACCTAGAGAGGAGAGAAACATAACACTTTTCATCTAATCCTCTTATAGCTTTTGCTACCCATAGTATCATGAAGTCCATCTCCCATAATTCGTGGCTATTCCACTACCTTATATTATAGTATTGTTGCTGCTAGCATTGATGGCCTCTTTTAGTCGCCAATCCATGAATGTTATTTTGGGTTGCCATTTAGGTTGTTGTACGCCTAACAATGTATTTGCTCATATCTCCTTTATAAATTAAAAATTCTTGGATCAGTCTCACTAATTCCTACTTTGTAATGGCTAAAATATAGTAATATGTTTAGCTTCTATTCCATACATTGTAATAAGTCCCAATTTCATTTTTCAAGACAAAAGCATTCGAGTAGGGATATAATGTAAGAGGCTAGAAATAATGTGAGAAATATTAATGTGGGAAAATACTAGCTACATTGGCTAGTATACAAGATATAAGGGACTTTTATTTTTCACAATCAATTAATACAAAAGTCTCTTCATCTTACCTATTCTCTCTCTCAACTTCCATGGCTTCTCTCACCTCTTTCCTATCATTCTCTCCTCATTTAGACTTTCTCTCTCTCAACTTCCATGGCTTCTGTCACCTCTTTCCTATCATTCTCTCTTCTCATTTAGAGTTTCTCTCTCCTTTGCACTCATTCTTTGGCAAGGAGAGAGCGAGAGGTGAGAGAAATAAAGTAAAGAAAAGAGAAAAGAGGAGAGGCAATGAGTGACAAGAAGAGAGAAAGACTAGAAAGATAGGAAAGAAGAGAGAGAAGCCTTGGAAGCTGTGAACAAAGAGGTGAGGTGAGAGATAGTAATTGTATTATTGCCAAAAGATATGAAAATTTACATATCACACACCTTATTATACCTTGGTCAATGTGACAAGGTATTATTGACAATCTATCATTAAAATATATTTTTTTCAGCTTCTTACAATCCATCCCTACCACCCAAGGGTTTTTGCCCACAAAAATAAACTCATAATGGCTGAGAAGGATGGATGAAACAGAGTAGTACTTTGATTTCTGTTGAAAAACAGAGTTTGCAGCAGTAGAATGTGTGCACAAGAGGGAGAGAAGAGCTCAAAGTACAAGAATGAAATCTTGCTTACTAAGTTGCTTAGAGTACAACTTGGGTACACTCTCTCACAAGTGATAGTGACCCATAGGCTTTTTATATAGCCCTTTGCCAGCTAGGGTTAGGGTTTCCCCTGCCCTTAGGGCTATTCACACCCATCTACCCTTATACTCCCTTGCTTACAGTGGGTTTCTATGCCCATCTTCTAACACCCCCCCTCAATGCCAGGGTGGCATTGGATTACAAGACATGTAGAAGATCCCCCCCTTTTTGGATGCCTTTATAAATTAGGCTTACAGGGTTGTTCTAGGTAGGTGATTTAAATAGTCAAAACAATCGATCTTCAGATGAATTGGAGACATAGTTGGCCACCAATTCTTTGGGTATTTCAGGAGTGTTGGGGCATTTACTTGTTATGTGCCCTGTCTTCTTGCATTTGTTACATTTCATCTTCTCGGGATACTTCTTCCAGCAGTTGTTTACAAGATGTCCTTTTTTCTTGCAGAAAGAACATTTAGTGAGAACTGTATGAACCAATACTTGTTCACGGGAATTTGAAGTTGCCTGATTGTTGCTACTTTCTTTGTGGTTCCTCTTTTCTTCATCCAAACAGGATTGAATGGTACTTGCCAAAGTAGGATCTGGAATGTTTGTGAGAGTGGTTACAAGAGTAGGGAACACCTGTTTTACAGCTTTTAGGAGAATAGCAATAGCATCTTCTTCAAGTAGTGGAGCTTGTACAGAAGCAAGTTGTGCCATAAGTCCCTTCATATGAGAAATGAATTTTCCCAAATCTTCTCCTAAACGGTATTCCAAGCTGAAGAATTCAATTTTAAGGAAGATTTTAGTATTCTTCCTAGTGGCTCCATAGAGCTTTTCAAGCTCATCCCATTTTTCTTTAGCAGTGTTTAGTTGATCAACATGATGAATCAGGGATTCATCTAAGTGTAGCATTATGATTGCTTGAGCCTGTTGGTCATCCTCTATATCAATCATATTTGCAGAGTTTACAACTCTATTGCCTTGAATAAGAGGCCAATACCCTCTCTCCATCATTTTGTATTTTATAAGTACTTTCCATGGATGGAAATCCTTACAATCGAACTTTCGAATTTGAGGACGGACATCAGCATATGTTGTAGTCATTGGGAAGGTCTTACCACTTGTTGGGACAAGGGCAGTGTCTAGTCCCTTACAAACCTTTCACTGAATGCGGAAGCAATTTAGACAAAGTGAAGTCAAAGTTGTAATGAAGAGAAAGGCTGAAAATCATATAAGTGTAATATTTCCAGGTATGACTTTGGTGGTCCTTTCTTATGTGCAAACTTCTTCCATGGTTTAATAGTCTTTTTAGGTTTTAATGAAGTAAACCTAGACTGGACTTCAGGCTCCTCCTTGTGGTACGGCTTAGTGGATGAGGCTTGTGTTGGACACGGTTTGTCTATGATCTCAATGCTTGTTGCTGATGACTCTGAGGAGAGTATGATAACACTCATGCTATTGATTTTACTGACCAAAGTACTTGAGACAATGTCACTTACGATATGCAATACACTTCTTGTGCATAATGGTTTATGTGTTTATTTTACACATAACCTTACAACAATGTATGAATAGGAATAAAAAACTCATTGGTTTTAGTGAATGTCCAGCAAGCTATTCAACTGATGATTTATGATTAGTGTTAAGAGAACACTATTGTCAAGCTTAGTGAAGTGCTTGAATGGAACCCGGTTTGAAGTCGGCTTCCCGATGCTTGGTGATGTCCGTTAATCATGCCCAAGAGCTTTAGACTCTGGAATAGGATTCAGAGACTCTGCTTCAGTGATTAGAATCACTGTTAATGAAGCTCAGAGTGTAAAAATCCCAAAATGTCAAGCTTGGAGCTTGTTGGCTATGGCTGCCCAAAAAAACACAGTTAGGGTTTGGCTTGTAGCAGCAAGCAGAAGAGGAATTTCCCAGAGCCCTCTTGGCTAAGGATAGCCCACTTGGGGGGCTATCAAACCCCCATAATAGTTGCTGGGATTGTGCCGTCTGCTGCCCACGATTCAGCCCGAGATTCACGCCTATCCAGATTGCGTCGTTTTTTCAATGTTGACAATGCTGGCCTCATGCGTGGACAATGTCGGTGCTTGAGCTGACAGGGAGCTGCGCCCTGATGTGGGGAAGAAGTCTCCAGAAGAAATCTCAGGCTAATACGGTCTCCTTTGTCCTCCTCAAGTCCTCCAATGGAGGTAGGTTGCAGGCAGCTATGGAGGAAAGAAGGGTAGAGTGAAGAAAATGACAGCTAGTGTGCACTTAGTGATGACTGATGCTGAGGGAAGCTGAGGAGATCAGAGATGGCTCTGATACCATGTTGAAAAATAGAGTTCGCAGCAGTAGAATGTGTGCACAAGAGGGAGAGAAGAGCTCAAAGTACAAGAATGAAATCTTGCTTACTAAGTTGCTTAGAGTACAACTTGGGTACACTCTCTCACAAGTGATAGTGACCCATAGGCTGTTTATATAGCCCTTTGCCAGCTAGAGTTAGGGTTTCCCCTGCCCTTAGGGCTATTCACACCCATCTACCCTTATACTCCCTTGCTTACAGTGGGTTTCTATGCCCATCTTCTAACAATTTCAACTATATAAAGTATGCAAAATGAATGAGGAATTGAAGATATATTGATTCCAAAAAAAACATTAAGGAAAGCATAAGCTATATACATGATTCAAATATCTTCAAAAATAATTTGGATCCTTTAGATCTTCAAGAAACAAGCTCAAGAATGAATAGACATCTTGGTGTAAGATAAGACCTTGCTAAACAAAATCTACCATAACTTTTGATAGAAGTATCCAAATGAAGTGTGCCATATGTAGAAATTTAGCTATTGAAAAGCACTTTGACCCTATATAGGTGGCATATTTTTAAAAATTAGGAAGAATAAAAACTATTCTAAAATAGATTGCTATCTGAACCCTTTCTACACCATAACTAGCTCCATTGTAGCTATTCTCCTCAACCACCACGAATGTATCTCATAAGTTAGGAAAATCATCTAATATATTTTCAAGCCTCCAAGAAGCTTCTTCAAGTAGCAAACCTCTCCATTTGATCAAATAATCAATGATATAACAAGAGAAAATCTTCTTCTCATGCTAACATATTATCACTTCAGGGATATATTGAATAAGACCTTCATCTATAGGAGGCATCTCATCAATTGTATCTACATGAGTATCATAAAAGGGCTTGAGCTAGCTAATAAGAATCGCATTATGAATCTTAGTAGAAGAGGGTAGCTCTAGTCTATATGCCAAGTCTCTAATGCACTTTTCAGGATCCTGTAGGGTCCATAAAACATGTGAGCAAGTTTATTACTAGATCCATCCTTCAAAGTAGAGTAACGAGACTTGGGTACTTTTAGCAAACCTAATTCTCCTTCATGCAACTCTAAAGGTCACTTCTTCTCATCAAAATACATCTTCATTTGATCTTGGGCCTTCCTAAGATTCATGTTACATTACTAAAGAAGAGTCTATATTTTTTCTAATTCTTTCTTAACACCATATTGGGGAATATGGGAATTTCCCATAAGTTTGGGACACGTGGTCAAACCTTTGGATTTGTCATAACTTGAACACTATAACTCCAAATCAAGAGGTCTATAGCTTAATAGATTTCATTTTTCAAGCGCTTTCCAATGATAGGTCACATCATATGGTTTTGACAAACTTATGGTCATGTTATTTGGGTGCCACCTTTTTAGTATTCAAAGAATGGGAATTGGGAGATTCCCAAACTCAATAATATTGTGTTCTTTTCCATGAGGATTGATTTTCTCATTGAAAATGACTATGGGTAAGGGTACCTTATAACTATACATAGCCTTAAGGGTGAAATTCCAATACTAGCATGAGTGAAATTATTATAGGAAAACTCAATCAAGTGCAACCAAGAATCCCACACATGTTGCACATCATGACAAAAATGGTGAAGGTAAGTCTCCAACCACTTCTTTACCCTTTTTGTCTAGCCATTAATCTGTGGATGATACATTGTAGAAGGAGCTAACTTAGTATCCATGGAGCTAAATATTTATTGCCAAAAGTTGCTCATGAACTTGAAATCTATATCATACATAATCACCTATGATAATCCATATAATCTAAAGATTTCCTCCTTAAATTAATTAACAACATATGAAGCAATAAGTCATGTCTTAGTAGAGATAAAATGGGCTACTTTGGTGAGTCTATTCACTACTACATTGATATTACTCCATCACTTTTTTATAGTAGGTAAGCTAATAATGAAGTCCATGATAATATGCATCCATTTGCGCTTAGGATTATGTAATGGCTGCAATAAATCACCTAGCTTATGGGTGTTGTCTTTATTCTAATGATAATGCATACACTTTATAACAAAATCCTTAATATCTCTCCACAATCCTTGTAGTAAAAGCTTTTTCTCATCTTGTCATAGGTTTTAAAGACTCCAAAATGTTCAGTTAAAGGTGAAGAATGCAACTCCTCTATATATTTCAACTTAAAAAAAGAAGTGGAGGGAATAACAATCTTACCATTAAGTTAGATTAGTCCATTCTTAAGCCGATAATGTGATTTTTCCTCCATAAGACCTTGATATAATTTTTGAAAAACTTGGTTTATTTCATCATCCAAAAGATATACTTCCTATAACTCCTCAATCCATTCACTATGTGATCATAGCTAAAACTTTATATGCCCACATTTTGGAAAGAAAATTAGCTACCACATTGTTCTTACCCTCGTATGAGTAATGTTAAAATCATAAATTTGCAGAGTTAACCACCTACATTGCTTAGGAGTGAGATTTGACTTAGTAAGGAATTACTTTAGGACCTTGTGATCACTTTGAACTCTAAATTGGCTACATACAAATAATGGTGCCACTTCTTTATTGAATGAAGAATAGCCAATATCTCTTAGTCATAGATATTCATAGCCATCTAGTTATTTGTAACCTTGCAAATTTCAAAGGTATAACTCCATGCTCATGTAGCAATATAGTCCCTACGCTACAACCACTAGCATCACACTATATGGTAAACTCTCTAGAGAAATGCAAAGATACTAAAATAAGAGTAGAAGAGAGGAGTTCCTTTAACTAGTTGAAGTTGCTATTTGCATGTATATCCCAAAAGAAAGCCTTTTCTTCAATATGTTAATCAAAGGAGTTGCTACATCCACATAATTCTTAATGAATCTGTGATAGAATGATGATAGACCAATAAATCCTCTAAGTGAAGTTGTGGTGGTAGGTATTGGCCAATCTCTAACACATTGCACCTTTTTAGGATTAGCATGTATCCCTTTCTCACTGACAATATGGCCCAAGTACTCCACCTCAATCTCCAATAAAGGAACACTTCTCCTTAGCAAAGAAATTTGATGCCTCAATGCATCAAAAACATTTCTTATATGTGATAGATAATCATGTAGTGTCTTGCTATAAATGAGTATGCCATCAAAGAAAATAAGAATAAATTGAAAGAGAAAAGGCTGTAAAGTCCTATTTATTAGACTCTAAAAGGTAATTGGAGCATTAGTAAGCCCAAATGGCATCAACAAGAAATAGCATTACCCACAATCACTCCGAAAGGATGTCTTAGCTTCATCACCCTCTCGTATGCAAATCAAATGATATCCTGATCTCAAGCTAATTTTGGTAAAGAACCTAGCCCCCTTGACCTCATGAAGCAAATCATCCACTCTAGGAATTTGGATACTTTTTCTTCAATGTGATCTTTTTTAGATCCTTATAGTCAATAGACATATTAAAGGATCCATCTTTCTTCTTCACTAATAAGACCGAAGAAGAGGAGTATGGTGAAGAACTAGGATCAATGAAGCCCATCTCTAGAAGCTCCTTGATTTTCTTGGCTACTTCTTTGTGCTCACATTTAGATAATCAATAGGGTGGCTTATTGACAGGCTTTGAATGTGGCACTAAATCTATAGGGTGATCCATTGCTCTCCTAGGAGGTAATGAAGTAGGCACTTCAAACAAATACCTCTAGTCAGTCATGAAGTTTTAGACTTTAATTTCTTATATGTAGTTATATTGTTGATCTTTTCTTAAAATTAAGAGTTTTTCGATGTTTCTTAATTTTCCTTTAAATTGTTTTTTCAATTAAATAATTATTTTTGAGTTTTTGATTATCTTGTCAATTGTCATGTTGTGTAACCACCTCTATTTCCTGATCTTATTTTCTATACCGAAGGTCTAATACTAACTAATGGGCCCATGATTTTTTCACTCAATCTCTTGCATGATTCCAATAACTTAATACTCCTACATGTGGAGTCTTTACTTGTTATTCTTGTTTACTTCCTTTTCCAGTCAATGTTTACTTTACTTATAGTTACACTCGGGGGGTTCACTATATATATATTCTCTATATAACGTGCGTTCATGACCTATTTATAAATATCCTAATCTATAAATTTTTATTGAATAAAATACAACCCTTTTCTATTCTATCTGTAAATAACCCCTTTATATGACACCCTTCTGTATGTAAAAAATGTATAAAAATGGTGTTTTAAAAACCCCTTATTTTGAACTCACGTTATATCTACATATATTCATGAGTGAACCCCCCCCCCCCCCCCATAGTTACACACATTCTTGCTTATTCTTATGATCTAATCATTATTGTTCATGTGGTATTTTTGTATTCTTTGTGTTCCTCTCTCTCTCTCTCTCTCTCTCTCTCTCTCTCTCTCTCTCTCTCTCTCTCTCTCTCTCTCTCTCTCTCTCTCTTTCTCTCTCTCTCTCTTTGATAGGACCATAGTATGAGACTTTAATTACTTATATATGATTATAGCATTGACATTTCCTTAGAATTCAAAGTTTTTGGAATTTTCTTCATTTTCCTTTAAATTATTTTGAATTGTTTTCAATTTAAAAACTATGTTTGATTTTTTGATTGACTTCTCCATTTTCTTCATTTTCCTTGTTTCCTTTTCATACACAAGGCGTTTACAAAATAATGGACCCATGATTTTTTCACTCAATCTCTTGCATAACCAAGCATTTTACAATTATTTAATGCTCTTACATCATACACGTGGAGGTTTCATTTTGTTATTTTTTTAAACCTCATTTTGCATTCAATATTTATTTTTCTTGATTTACATATAGCTATACATATTATTACTTATCCTTATCAATATTATTCACATGGCAATTTTTTAAATTCTTTTCCTCTCTTTATCTTTGCGCATGCACACGTGTGTGTGTGTGTGTGTATGTGTGTGCGCACGTGCACGCACACACGCACACACACACACGCACACGCACACGCACACATACATGCACATGCACATGCACACGCACACGCACATGCACACGCACACACACTCGCACATTTGGTAGGAGGACCATGGCTTTAGACTTTAATTGCTTGTATGGGATTATAGCATTGACCTTCCCTTAGAATTAAGAGTCTTTGGACTTTTCTTCATTTCCCTTTAAATTATTTTGATTGTTTTCAATTTAAAAACTACGTTTGAGTTTTGGATTGACTCGTTAATTGTCATGTTGTGTAACCACCTCTATTGCCTTGTCTCCTTTTCTATACTCAAGGCCTATTATAACTAAGGGACCCATGATTTTTTCACTCAATCTCTTGTATAACCAACCATTTCGCAATTATTTAATGCTCTTATATTGGAGGCTTTATTTGGCATTCTTGCTCACCTTCTTTTCCACTCAATGTTTATGTTACTTGCTTTAACTATAATTATACATATTATAGTTTATCCCTAACCTTCACATGGTAATTTTCAATTGTCTCTCTCTCTCTCTTTCTACACACACATGTATGTATGTATGTATGTATGTGGTGAGATCACAACCATTCTTTGTCTCTTGTTTTGAGAGCCACAATATTTTGTATATATGTTACCAAATGCTATACCATAGCATGCATATTATTGCCTAATTCCAACTACTTTATTCCACATTTCTATTATTTTCAAGTAAGACCTTTGCTATTTTTAATTGATTTGTGTGAAATGATTTTTAAAGAAAAATATGATGAATCATGAAGTAGTATATCACAAGGTTCCAACTCTATCCTAACCATGGCCATTCTTTTGCTCTTGTTTTAAGAGCCACAATATTCTATCCATAGGTTACTCAATGTTATGCCATATTACACGTGTATTGTTGACTAATTCCAATTTCTTCATTCCACCTCTTTATAACTTTCAAGGAAGGACCTTGTGATGTATATGACTTTTTGTTAATTGCATTTTACAACTTTATCCACCTCTTCCTTTTTGGATAATTTATCTCCCAAATATCTTTTGTGTGTCATTGTGTATAATATCATTGTATAATTATTTATAATAATACCCTTGGATTCTTAACTATATTTATCATAATAGCTATTGTTTTTTGACTTGCCATAAAGGAACAAGACTTTTACCTAGCCAAAGTAATTAAGGCTAATAAAGATTAGTTATGAAGCACTTCATGGTAATTTGGTTGGTTATATGGAAATCTTAATGTTTTAAAGATTCTTAGCCATTAGCTCCTCCTTTTGGGGGTCTTTTCAAAATACTTTCTTTATCTTTTTATGCTTTGTCATCAACCATTCAATAATATGGCTTCATAATCATTCCTATTTTCATTTTGTACTATGACATGTGGAGGCCTTTGTTTTTAAACCTTTTATGGAGGTGTTAGTTAAGTAGGTGAAAGAGACTACCCATCCTAAAGGGATCAAAGTTTACTACTTCAACAACTAAACAACATGTCATGCCTTTTCTATTGTGTTAAGGAGAGTGTAATGAAAGAGACCTAGCTAGCCTAACTAAGGAAGAGAAGAGAGAGAAGGACTGTAGGAGAAGAAGAAGAGGAGAGAGAAATATAGGGAGAAGAGAGAGAAAGAGAGGAAAGGGGGAAAGAAGAAGAAGAAGCCATGAAAGCTTGTGAAGGTGAAAAGAGAGATTCTTGATAATTCCATGATACCTCAGAATACCCTCTTACACCTTATATACCGTCAGTGTGACTGGTATGTTCCCATGCCATGTTCACGTGTCCCCCGCTCGTTACAGAGAGTGAACGCCAAACATGTAAATTAACAATTTGATTAATTAACACTTTGTAAAGTGGGCATCCATCACTGGTATTAATTGACCTTACACTAAAGGCATGCCATAGCATTATACATTTCAATTTAGCAATCTTGTAAACAAAGCTATAGATTCAATGTCTTCACAACTTGTATATATGATGTATTACAACATAGTTTTGATTTTATTGATTTGTAGCACCAACTTTACTTCCCATATTAACCTTTAAGGTTTGATCATGCCTTATTACTATATTTCTACTTTGACAGGTCTATTTTGATAAGCATTGTCTTGAGTGGTCAAAGTGGCTAACAATGCAAAAAAAGCCAATCAATCTTCCTGAAGTTCAAAGCCTAATTGAAATTTTCTAGTTTTCATTACCTTATCATTGACTAAGAGCACTTGATATATTTTAAAAAAAATTAACATTTTGACACTAAGATGATCTTAGCAACTTGAAATGTTTTAACTTTTTAAGTATTTTCATGAATCTTTATTCAATCTAGATAAATTATACAAATAGTACAACATAGCCTTCAAACACATATGGAATATCTTGGAATTTGTAGCGTAGACTTTTCTTAAAATTTTCCAAATTGTGTTAAGTCTTCTTTTGCATGGACTTTATTACACATACTCTACTTTTCAAGCTTCATTTTGATATTGTATAAATGTAGCCAATTGACAAACATTAGCCCACTAAAACCATTGTTGTTATTAACAAACTTTACCCTATGTAAAGCCATGAGAGTTTGGTTAATTGCTTTATATTTTGACATGTATGACTCTAAGGACCTCTAATTGGATTAAGAAAGAGGTGTCTTCCCTTGTCTTTCAATGCATTTTTGTGTCCAAAGCTTTCTATAGGACAATGTGGAGAGAAGGTTTAAATCAGTTGCTTGATCATGTTAGGTGATTTATAAAAGAAAGATACATATGGAAAAGAACAATTTAGATCGGGAGGGGGGGATGGTTCATTATATTTAAACCCTCCATATCACATGTGTTCAAAGGGTATTAGAAAGTACCCTTTCCTTACATGTTATAAGGTAATAAAATGACCCATTTTCCTTTGAGAAACTTAACAGATTTTTTTCCCATTCTAATTTTAAAACCCCTTCTATAAATATAATCCTATAAATTTTATTAAAATGACCCATTTATAGAAAGTACCCTTTCCTTACATGTTATAAGGTATTAGAAAGTACCGTTTCCTTACATGTTATAAGGTAATAAAATGACCCATTTTCCTTTGAGAAACTTAACAGATTTTTTTCCCATTCTAATTTTAAAACCCCTTCTATAAATATAATCCTATAAATTTTACTAAATTAAATAACCCTTTTTTTTATCACAGGTGGTACATTTATATTTTTTGAGGTGACCCCCTGCCCCCCCCCAGAATCAAGAAGATTCATCAATTCATAGGAAATCACTTTCTATAGAATAAAAAAGAAATAATCAAAACCTTCATGTTTTGCTTTATGTAAAGGCTTTAAGTTGTATGTATCATAACAATTTATGTTTTTGTTTTTATCACTTTCTCATTGATTCCAATTACTAGCCATTCCATCTACCTCACTTTCACCTAAACATAAATAGGGTGTGAGTTGTGCAAAGTGCAATATCACAAAAATTTATGCCCTGTAAAGAGCTGAATTAGAGGCATAAAGAAGAGCAAAGGACATATGTACATGATATCATTTTTACACAATAATACAACTTTGTCCTTCTTCTTCTTTTTAGCTCCTCTTGTCCTTTCATGGCTTCCAACCATCTTTCTTATTCTTTTCTTCATTTCTCTCTCCGTTTCTAGTCATTCTCGCTCCTCGTATAGAATTCCTCTCTCGTTTGTACTCTTCTTCTCTCTTTCCTGTAGCCTTCTCTCTCCTCTTAGGTCTCTTCATGACAAGTGGTATCAGAGCATTGGTCTTTGATCCTTTTTCTCCTCTGTTTCTTCATATTTAGTCTCACTTTTCATCGTAAAAACATATTTTAGATAGGTACTATAGGTACAAGACATGGACTGTGACTACCACTGACTTGTAGGACACCTGCAGTTGAAAGAAGACAAATCTAGAGATATTTGAAGTTGGAAGGGACATATATAGTAGTGAGTGAATGAATAAATTAGTAGGTTGTCACTCTATCAAAGGCATTTTTAAAGAGGCATTTTGGTATAATGGATCTAAAAATAGAAGTAATTCTAAAGGTAGTCGTGAAGACCTTTTTCAATGAAAAGGAATGGGATGAGAGGCGCTTGACAAAACTTGGACGGAGGACTATTGAGATGTTTAGCAACCATGTCGAGGTGGCATATCTCGAAGCAATTGCTTTGAAAGATAGGAGATGAACACGACTAGACTCGGTGGCATCATATCCTGATCGCAAGGAGATTTGACAGCATTCACAGAATGGGAAAGGTGGTGTTCATGGCAAAAGCAAAATGAAAAATTGATGACTTGTCTTTTAGGTTTTCTAGAAGCCTTAGAAAGCCTTAAGACAACACCGTGTTGAACTTTTTTGACCCCATTCTCAAAGTGGAAACCTCTAAGGCAACACTAGAAGAGATGAGTCAATAAGTTCAAGCTATTTGCAATGTAATATTCCCACTACAAATTGACATGCATTATGAAATATTTAAATTAAGATGCAAGTTTTATCAAACTTGTATTTCTATTAAGGAAAAATAAAATATTTGCTTGTTTGCACATTTACACATTGCTAAAAACTAGTTCAAGAAGGAGAATTTGATTCGAATATCCAAAATAAGTTAAAATCCAAAGCATGAAAATAAAATCTTTTATAACCAAGAAAAAGTATCTGCATAGATATATTCATCTTAAGGAGAATACTCAACAAACTATGTCATCAAGGGGGTTGGATTATGTAGTCACATTTTTCCCATTAAAGTATTACTTTTACTCTAATTAATTCATGCGGTAGGCACATCTTTTCAACCCATTCAAAGTACATAATAAACAAGTGAGTAGTGTTCATTTTATACCTATAATCTCTTTGTCATTTGCTCATTGTAGAACGATATGAAAATATATATGATAAGCCTAAAACAAGAGCCTATCACTCATATGTAAGTCAAAGAGGGAGAGGTGGAATGTCTATAGTTTGGATCCATGACAACATAACCAAAAAAAAAACATAAATTCTTATGACATGTACATTGACACCCTTTCCATAAAGCAAAACATGAAGGTTTTGATGATAATAATAAAATACATGTTGAACCTCTTCTTGCAAACACTAGCCAAGCAATTCCAAATCTTTTGATCATGAGAGAGAGAGAGAGAGAGAGAGAGAGAGAGAGAGAGAGAGAGAGAGAGAGAGAGAGAGAGAGAGAGAGAGAGAGAGAGAGAGAGGACAAGATCTCTTGTCTCTAAGTAGGTTTCTTACATCCTAAGAATATACATGCATGTGTAAATCTCAAGGGTGGGTTTGTGTTCTATCATGTATAGACATACATACATGCAAATCAAAAAGTTGCAAAATTTGCATGGGCACACATGAATCAATCAAGCACATATACATGCACCCTTCCACTATTTCTCACACACTTTTGATTCGTATTTCACAAAAGAATCAATAGGTGCATTTACACATGCAACCTACACAACATGTACACATAAATAGATAAATAATTGGTTTATGCAAATAATGTAATGCATCTACTCAATATGATATGCTTACAAGTATAAAAGTTGGAAGGAACCATGGTTGCATGTTAAGGGCTTGAGGCTACACAATGGACATATTGAGATAAGAGAAGAGGTTAAAGCATCACGCATTTTACTGAACATGTAAACTTAGGTAATCATTGTTAGCTATCGTATGTTAGATAAGAAAAGATAGTTATTGAAGGACTCGAAAAAGAATGTCATATGAGCATTGTTGTGTGCTGTTCTTCATGCTAAAAACTATGCTCATAAATCTAGATTTATGTTATGGTGTGGGTGAGATTAGTTTAAGGAGTAGACTCGATGAACCATGTTACCAAGATGATTGGATTATGTAGTCACATTTCTCCCATTAGAGCATTCCTTTTATGTTAATCAAGTCATAAGGTAGGCACATATTTTCAAGCCATTGAAAGTACATACTAAAAAAGAGAGTGGCACTCATTTTATGCCTACCATCTCTTTGTCATTTGCTCATTGTAGAACAATAGGGAAAGAGATATGATAATCATAAAATGAGAGCCTATTAGTCATATGTAAGTGAAAGAGGGAGAGATGGAATGGCTATAGTAAGAGTCCATGAAAATATGATTTTTAAAAAAACACAAATCATTATGATATGAACATTGACATGCTTTCCATAAACAAAAACATGAAGGTTTTAAGGCTAATAATAAAATGCACGTTGGAAGCAGTTCTTGCAAACACTAGACAAGACAATTCTAAATCTTTTGATCATGCATGTGGGGGGAATATATATATAGCCCTTTATCTCTAGCTGAGATGTTAAGATGCCTTAAGGCATGCCCAAGAATTCCATGTATTGAGCCCTTATGGATTAAAACAAACAAACACACACACACACACACACCCTCTTGTTTCTAGCTAAGATGTTGAGATTCCTTAAATCATATTCCAAAACTCCATGTTTTGAACCCTTGTGGATTAACATGAAAATAAAAAACTCAATCTTGTTTGTGTGTTTGTGGGGAGAGATAGAGAGAGAGAGAGAGAGAGAGAGAGAGAGAGAGAGAGAGAGAGAGAGAGAGAGAGAGAGAGAGAGAGAGAGAGAGAGAGAGAGAGAGAGAGAGAGAGAGAGAGAGAGAGAGAGAGAGAGAGAGAGAGAGAGAGAGAAAACAATCCTGCGTGTCTCTAGCTATAATCTTGTCTCGCTCAATGGCATTTTACATATTTTGGAATAGTGACCAAATTTCATTGCAAAAAACAATGCAAATGATCTAATAAGCATTGAATTTAATTTTAAGAAGATTATTTTACCAATGTTGCAAATAGTCTTGGTTTTCCTAGGAAAAAGAAGAATTATGGGTCTTTCTCTAGGTTTGTGGTCACATTGTATGCCATTTGTCTCTTCTATAAAAAGTAATCTACAAATGAACGGGATAGTCTTCTTGATCCCCCTTTTCAATATGTATTCTTTTATTCACAATTCAACAAAAAGAACCTATCTTGATCAATGAATCATGTCAAAACTTGTCTCCATGCCCTCAAACATAAAGCTTTGGACACAAGAATCCATTGAGAGATAAGGTAAAATGCCCCTTTCTCAATTTAAATAGAGGTTGTCCCCTTGCAAATCCCTTGCAAATATTGAAGACATGTATGTTAAAATGTAGAGAGATTATGCACAACAATCATCTTAGTGACTAATATTTTCCAGTCAGCTATTTTTGTTTTGTTAAATTCAAGGTAAATGTTGAGTAGCTATAGTAAAGGTCATGTGAATGAAGGTTCCTGATCATTTGAAATCTATTCAAATAGTTTGCATAGGATTCATATTGTATTCCAAGATATTCCATATCATAACATATTTGCAACGTATGTTGCTAATCGTATATATTCTTTAGACATTTTGTTAGGTTTGATGAAGATACACAAAAAGATCTACATGTTTCAAACATATTAAGTAATTAAGATGATATGGTTTTCAAGGATGTCTCAATTTATAAGAAGGTGATAAAAACATGAATGTTTTGATTAGGTCTTCAAAATCCAAAAAGATTGATGGAATTTTGAATTGCTAGCCACTTTGACCACGTACAAAAAGGATATCAAAGGAAAGTCTATATGACAAAACAATAATGTCAAAAATATGACTTGGTACTTCATATATACAAGTTGTGAGGAGATTGAATCTATATCTCTACTAACAACATTACTAGTTGAAAATTTTTGATGCTACAACTTTGTGTGAGTGTAATGTCAATTAAAGACCAAGTGATGAGTGTAAGGTTAGTGAAAGACCAAGTGATGGGTGTACAATTTGCAAGTTGTTTACCAATCAAAGTTAAGGTGTTTAGCGTCCACTCTCCTTAACACACTAGAGAGGGCATGACCTATTATGTACGCATGAAATTGGTAAAATTCCCACCCACTTTTGCATGGGGACTTGCCCTCACCTACTCTAACTAAGACTTCCACAAAAAGAAAATTTAAGAGTTCCACACGTTAGAGCATCAAATAATAATATGAAATATTGTGTATGTGGATGGTTGATAATTTAGCACTAAGAAATAAAGAAAAGATTTTGAGAAAACCTTCAATAGGAGAACCAAGGAATCTAACAACATTAACATTTCCTTATAACCAACCAAGCTACCATGAAGCTTTTCAAAAACATATTTATTTTGTAATGTGTTGTAAGAAATTAGAAACTATGTCTTGAGCTCTTTTGTTTCTTGGTTGTAGCCAGCTGCACCCCCCCTTGAAATGGTGCTGTAAATATTTTTTTAACCTTTGAGAAATGGAAAGCGCATTACAAAAAAAAAACATCTTTATTCTCCCTAATTTTTTTGTCTCACTAGAGGCTTGTGCCTTTTTTTAGTGTCCAACTCATGTATATTCCAACCATCATGAGCTACTAATGCACAAATGATATGAATGGATGTTACATGGTAAGTGGGAGTAAAGGTCTCATCAAAATCAGTACCCTTCTACTTAGCATAACACTTTGCTACAAGTTTAGATGTCTAACCATCAACACTACCATTTGTCTTTTGCTTTAACTTATAAATGCACTTAGTGCCAATGGTCTTCTTACCAAGAGGCAAATCACATCACATTTTTTGAATTTTGTGCCTCTTCAAAAGGAACATGCTCATCCTCACCAAATAGACTAGAAACATCCAATACATAAAAATCTGGTGCATAATAGGCATTATGAGATCCCAAATGAGTACAAGTAGCCAATGTGCATCCAACTTAATATTATGGAATGTTTGTGTCAGCCATTTTGGCATAGTCCTAGATTGCTAAGAAGTGTATCATTTACATGCACATCATAAATAGACTAATTTGTGGTATAATGAGAAACTTATATAAGATAAAAAACTACCTCATTTGGCACTACATACACCACTAAAAAGAGACAACAAAGTGTCATAGATATCCTGTGAGCATACATTTGTCTCTTCATGGAAGTAAAAGTTGACCATATCTTCCACAAAGATAACATTGTTGCTGACTAAGATTCACTTACTTTGCGAATGGTATAACTTATAATCTTTACTTTCCTTATTGTAGCCAATAGAAATGCATTTTGCAACCTTGTCATCCAACTTCTTGCATTGTTGCATTGGTATCAAAGCATAAGCCAAGCAACCGAAAGCATGTAAGTGAGCCACAAATAGCTTTCTACCATGCAAGCCTCATACAAAGTGATGCACTACAAAAACTTAGTGGGATGCTATATTGGTGAAATCCAAGGGTAAACTAAATCCCCTTGGCAAGGTTCCTTCCACAATGTGAAAATATATGAAGTATATGGGTTGTACATAAAATAGGTTCAAGCAAGCAACTATATGGAAAATCTTAATCTTACATCACGACATCTCTATGAGTGATCTATTTTTTCTCTTAGCAATACAGTATTTTGCTATGGTATATTTGACACTATCTACTAGTGTTTTACAATATATATATTAAATTCCTTAGACATGTATATCCCTTCTTAATCTAAATGGAGAGTGCCCACTTCACATCTTGACCAATTTTCAATCATACTAAAAAATACTTTGAACTTGCCTTTCAAACCATATACCTATGTATACATGGAGCAATCATCAATGAAAGTCATGAAGTACAGATAGTTGCTAAAAGATGATATCTGCATTATACCACAAACATCAATGCATGTTGTAGTTTCCAAACAACTCTTATTGAGCCATCTTTTGAAAACAAAGCATGCTACATTCTTTTCAATATGCAACCTTCACAAATGTGTTTTCTAGGTGCTTGAAGAGTAGATAATGAAGTCACTATATAAGATTTTGGTAAGCACACCAAATTAAAAAAATTGACATGACCAAAATATACATTTTAAAGTTTTGAACCTAAAACTATTCATACATTTGCAACTACATATGCTATATCTTTTGAAGAAAGGAAGCTGCAAGTGGAAGCAACAAGAGCTATGGTGGAAGAAGCAAGAAAACAAGAGCAAGAGACATATGATATGAAACTCCAACACTCACAATGTGTGACCAACCTTCCCTTATTTATACATCATTGAAAGAATAAAGAATGAAGTGATAGTGATGGGTGCTCACCATCTATAGTGTACAGGTGTGTGGATACTGTCAATGTAATGAATGCACAGATGGTTAGGCACATGCCCAGGCACATGCCCATTTATCCCCAACAACCTCCCACTTAAAGGTGAATGTGTCCCTAGTGAGTAGAGAGTAAGGAAAAAGTGACAAAGTACAACAGGACCAGGAAATATGTTATCTCATCCAATGCCCATCAGATTCTTAAGGAAGGCGAAACTCTTTTTTGAGAGACTTTTAGTGAGCAAATCTGTAGGATTTATGTCATTTGAGATATTGATAAGCTCAATGGACTTATCCCCCCAATGACCTATGAGATCTTTGTCTTTGCATGAAAGACCAGATTCTCAGCCAATTGAATAGCACCCATAGAATTTGAATGTGGGGTAGGGACCAAAAACACCATGGATGCTGGAAAAAGTCAAGAAGAAGAAGAAGAAGAAGAAGAAGAAGAAGAAGAAGAAGAAAGAATGATCTACTCCTCAAAGACTCTTCAAGCCATCAACAATGATGCTTTTCTTGTTGCTTCTAAGGTCAAGAAGGTCTCTGTTTTAAGCTTTGAAAGTGAGGAGTGAAGAACAAGAAAATAGATTAAGATTTTCTTGTTGGAATTATTTTCTTCCATAGAATCTTGCGAAAACTTGAAAGAAAAGAGGAAAGAAGAGTATGTTTCAAAAGTATCTATAACCTTTCCCCTTCTCCAACTTTGACAACTAATGCCTAACATTCTCTTCCAAAGATGGCTAGAAAGCACAAAAGCTAGACCATCTCACAAGATCTTCCATAAGTTTTCCAATCTTCTCACACTCATACCTTTCATTGGCACTCATAAATAATATTGCTACACTACATTATCAAACCGTGCTAGAGAAACGAACTACCTCAATTTCATCCTCCTAAATTTCTGCAATCTGGGAAGAGCTTTTCAAACTTCCCTCTTCGTTGCAAGCTACATGTATCTCCTTGTTCATACAATCAGCAATTCCCAGAAACATTGTTGACCCTTCACAAAGCTAAATGTTTTTGTACATATCCTTGCGGATGTCATCATCTCACTTCATGATAGAATTATATGTAGTCTCGTGAATACTAGGAGTCTCCATTCTAATTTATGAAGGCTGGGACGACTCTTTAGGAGGACATCTAAACCTTTCAGCACCATTTGTAATGATCTTACAATTCCCTTTGTGACTAAGCCCACAAGCACACCTGTAATCCATATTTGTCTGTGTTATATTCATTATCACCCTTGAGTTATTTTACCTTTCAAAGTGAGGATACTTCCATAAAAATCGTTGAATGACTAAACAACTAATGAAACTTCTTTAAATTGCTCCAATGTTCTAAAGAAATCATGAGTAGTATTGTGCACAAAGATCATCCCCTCTTTTTCTTCATCAATATCTAGAACATTTTAAATGCCTTAATTCACTTTGAATTGCTTATCTACTATAATAGTATCCCCTTGCTCAAGGACTTGTTTAGATGACAACCATTGGATCAAAGCCATCCCTTATGTATTCTGACTTCTTCATAATTATCCTCATGCCTTCTACCATAAACTCCATTATTATGGAGTACTCACCCTTGATGTCTTTAATGGATATTCCCTTCATATGAACTTGTTTTTTAATGCAATGTGTCCTAGCAAGAATATGCTATTGAAATATGAACATTGTGCTCAATCATTTATGATTTGAGAAGAAATGCAACATTGAATCCATGCAATGCCATCAATCAATCAATGCTCCACATGAAGAAAAATGGACGCACTGAAGAAATTGTGTCTAGCCTATCTACATGTGCTTGTGCATCATGAAAAATGCAAACATAGTTTCTTGATTAGAATTATGATCCTTAACCTCACCTCTCAACACTCAGCAAGAAAATATTGTACTCTAATCCACCCACCCAAAATCTCACCATTGCTCAATAAAATTATAGATCTCAAGTTGTTGACTAGGAAAACAACCCATCTCACAACTAGATGCATCCTTCACGAACCTATAAACTCACCAACTACCTTTCCCACTCAACTAGAGGGTCCTAACTTGGTGATGAATATCTCAACTCTTGTGCGTGCAAAAAACTGTGCGTGCTCATTGAAGGTGCTCTCTCATGTGCATATGTAGTTAAGATTTAATGCATATAGTTGTAGTGGGCCTCATGCCATGCTAGTGCTCAATGGTTGTGCAAAACATGCATAAACCCAACCCATGGCATGGAAGTTTTTGAAATGATTAGGAGACAACCCCTGAGTGCAGTGTATCAACAAGTGCAACATGAAGTGCTTTGAACCAATAATCCTTGTGATGTGGAAGAGTTTTGATAAGAAAACTTATCTATTCCACGATGTTTGGCAGCCATCAACAAACTCTAACTCCAATCTTATCCAAAAAATGCCACACTCGACCAAGGCTATGAAGTTTCTGCAGTGAAAAAAACAAATAAAATGACAAAAATAAATCCTAAGCTAGACAAAAACAGAAAATCCAACTACAAAATGACAACACAAACTGTCACACAAACATCTAAGTTATCAAAAATCAAACCTAACTATAGTTTGTCTAGGGGTTTTACATTTTCGCAGCTCAACACTCTTGTCCATAAAGCTCAAAATGGGGACATCTTGATTCTTTGTTGGTGGAAATTATTGTAAACAAATTCCACAAGAGATAGGTGCTCAATCCACCTTCTTGATTCTCTACTACAATAAGATCTTAGAATATCTTAAATGATTAAATTCACCCTTTGAGTTTAACCATCAATTTGCAAATGATAAGCATTCTTGAAGCATAGTTGAGTTCGATGGCTTGGAACACGTGTGAAATTTCAAGATGAATTTAGAATCTTTTGTGCCACTAATCATGCTTTTTTGGCAACCCATGTGGTTTGAATATTATTTGATAAAGATTTGTGTAATATCGAAGGATTTATAGGCAACTTTGATTGAAATCAAGTGAATGACCTTGGTCAATTTGTCTACTATTACCATGATAAACTCACATCCACTATCCAAAAGAAGTGGATAACTTCAATACAAAGTCCATGCTCATAGACTCCCACCTCAACTACAAAATATTAAGAAGATTGAGTCTCTCTAGACATCCTGATTCTTTTTTAATGGCCTCTCTAAGAAGATAGGCATTGGGTCACATCCCATAACATATCTCCTTTCATTCCTAGTTAATAATAACTCCTATGAGTAATGTTGAGAGTCTTTCTATTACATGATGCCTAACTATTGGGCATCATGTGCTTTCCATAATACGTTATCCTTTACATCCTCATTCCATGAAATACAAAGGTAATATTGGTAATAAGGCTTTATCATGTGCTTTCCATAGGATTTTGGCCTTAACATCCTCATTCTTTGGAACACAAAGTTGATCTTGGTAACAAAGGCATCCATTTCTTATATGATAGTCATTATCTTGGATTGAGCCTTATATGTGTTCCCATCTTGGAGCATGTTTTCTATGTGTATCTCAAACTCTTTGTAATGGTGAATAGCTTGGTGTACAAGCTCTAGGATAGAATTTTTAAATGTGGAAATGATTCCAAGGTTTTGTACTTTGGAAATGCTAGTAAAGATTCAATGCCTATTGGCTTAAGGAAATTGCAAAAAGTAATATCCTTTCTAGGTTAGCATTTGATTTCAAAGTCAAATTCTTGCAATATCTCAATCCATCTTCTTTATCTCATGTTTATTTTTATTTGAGTGAGGAACTACGTGAGACCTTAAAATTTTGTCACCTAAGTAAACCTCCTTCATAAAAGAAATGTCTCCATAGTTTTAAGACATGATTTTTGCAAGTAGCTCTAGATCATGTGTGGCATAGTTGCATTCATAGGCCTTAAAATTCCATGAAGTATAAGCCACTCGTCTTCCTTCTTTTACTAAGAATCCTTCAATCCCAAGTCCATTTGCATTGGCTATTACTTTAGATTCTTGGAGGAATTCAAGAAGTTTCAATACTAGGTGTGTGGTTATACATTCCTTGAGTTTATCAAAGCCTTGGTGGTATTCTATTGCCAATATGATTTGAGCATTTTTCTTAAAGAGATTAGTTATAGGGGCACTACTATAAGGAAACAATGTTTAATAAAGACTTAATACCATCCCATTACTCCTAGAGATCCACGAGCTTCCTTAACTATCTTGGAGACTAGACAATCAAGAATGTTCTTAACCTTTGCATGGTGGAATGATATCTATTTAGTAGAGATATTGTACCTTAAACATTCGATTAGGTATGTATATAATATATACTTTCTTTCCCCTACATAAAGCTAGTTTCAGCAAAGGGTTTGGAGCATAATCTTGAGTTGGACCTCATTATTTAAGAAAACTAAGTGTTGGTGAGGTCAAGAGGTCTTCAATGTGTAATCAACCATGCAACAACCTTCAATGTGAAGTATTTTCTACTTTGGATTTCCCCTAATATTTTCTTTCTATTTTAATGAGTGGTTTGCAAGATACCTACCTAACCAATTCCTTGCATAAAGACAAAATCACCCTCCAATCCACAATGGGATGGTTGAGCATGTGATAGGGTTTGATGAGAAAATTTCAATTTCAATCCTTGTGATCCTTTTTTGTAGTAACGATTTGGTTTTTGGAGGTTCATGGCTATGTGGTTCCTTCCTTTGTGACCTAAAGATCTATATAATACATGAAAAATCAACATCATTAGAAAGCTTTAGTGATAATCATCGGGCCAAGTTTTCCTAGCCGTAAGTTATCCTTCATGATGGATTGGAGTTTTCATTCTCAATGTAGCACAAGTGATTCGAGTCTTAAGAGTAGAAACATTCAGTGTAGTCCTAGCAATATCTTTTTAAAAGTTCATGGTTATGTCTTCCCCTTCCTTGATAGTTTATGCCTTAAGTGTTGGGACACATTCCTCATATTACATGCATTCATCTTGATTTTGGACACCAATCATCATCCATGAGAGTGATTTTGGACACCAATCATCATTGTTTCTTTCAAGAAATAGGGATGGTCCAATTGATTAGATATTTCTTGATCATATGCATAAAACATGTGCTCCATGTTAGCAATTCCTCTTGGATTCCCAACACCAAGTCTTATGTTTCCACATTTTTAGGGGTAGTCTATTTATTTTTACTTTTTACAACACCCTTAAATGAGCTTTCGATCCTTTGAATTTAATCATTCTATCTTTGCTCTTATTTCATGCAAGTACCCTCATTTTGCTTCGAGTTTGAGATTTGAGAACATAGTCTTGTTTGTCCCTTTAATGTAACCCTTTTCTCATTTCATGGATCTAATTTTAGGTTCTATGCTTTTAAATTTTCTTCTAATTTTCTCTCCCTTTTCAAGTCTCAATTTTATTTTTCCACCTTCTCAATCACCATTAACAGTGGATCTTATCATGCATCTTTGCTATTTTCTTTTTTCCTCTCATGTGACCAAAATGTGTCTCTATTATGTATATGGATCCCTTGCAAAGGAACACCCCCCCCCCCCCCCCCCCCCCCCCCCCCCCCCCCCCCCCCCCCCTCCCACCTTCCCAATCCTAGCTTGATATCTTTGGGAAGGTTCTAATAAGCATATACTAGGTGCTCTTGCCTAGTCTACTAAAGATTCACACTAATAGAACCTAGGCTTCACATTAATTGAAAAACTAGTGTTACTAACAATAAGGGCACTTTCATCATCCTAAAACATGCTTCATATTATAAACACATTCACATATAGGTATTGTGTTTTGGTTATATGGCATGCATACAAAATCATATTGTATGCCCTCTTGGTTGTTACACCTTATTCTATATTGCTAAAAAATCATCCATGAGAGTAATGGGTATTAGAGGCACAAAGAAACCAACCTTGAGAGTAATGGGTGTCACAACTTGTTCTATAATGCTAATCAAGAATCTATGAGAGTAATGGGTATTAGAGGCACAAAGAAACCCACCTTGAGAGTCCCCAAATATTTTCTCTAATTATTTCTAATTAAAAAACTTTGATAGCTTATATATATTGTGTTTATTTGTGTGATCTCTCTGTGTGTGTGTGTGTGTGTGTGTGTGTGTGTGTGTGTGTGTGTGTGTGTGTGTGTGTGTGTGTGTGTGTGTGTGTGTGTGTGTGTGTGTGTGCGTGCGTGCGTGCGTGCGTGCGTGCGTGCGTGCGTGCGTGCGTGCGTGCGTGAGTGTGGAAAAACACATGTGTGCATGTATGTCTTCTAGTTTTCCTTTGTATAATTGTGTGGGTGACATTATGAGCTTTAATTTATATATATATATATATATATATATATATATATATATAATATACATGTATATACTCTTATTCATTTATGTATACATGATCCTATGTCATAGCCAATACAAAGATAAGGCCAAGATTAGCTTAAAAATTGTCTTCGAATTTATATAACTTGTTAAGGCCATACTATCTAAAGAAGATTGACCATGAAGCCTTTCATAAAAAATGGCATGCAAATACTACTAAAGTTTTTAGACCACAAAAGCCTCCTCACAAATCAAATATTGTAATCTTGTTATGCAAGAGAATGATGACAAATCAATGCTTCTAGTTGCCTCTTTGAAAAAGTATATGAGAAATAGAAAGCCTTTGCTTGTTTCTATTCTTGATTCTACCCTAGTTAGGTTTTCCCCCAGAAGTAAACACTAATGTGAGACACACACACATACACACAGAGAAAGGGAGAGAGAGATTACTTGTATATATATAGTATTTTTTGTCTAGTGCATCTTGTATGCTTAAAAACTAACAAGATGTGTGAATACCAAGAAGTACACTTGCACAACATTGAAGAAACGTTATACTTGTAACATTAGAGAAAATCTAGATAGTAAGATCCAAGCAAATATGATGTTTGAGTTTTTTTCAGGTGTCTTCTCATATATACCAAAATATTCAATTATGATAGAAAAGTTACTATACAATCTTCACACTTTATAAACAAGTGATTGTGTCCCTTTTAGATACATATTATGATCTAAAGTTTTAGCAAGTTTCATTAAACCATGTGTTTTACCGAAGGTTTCTTAGCTTACTCAATCCACAAATCAACTCTTTAATGAATATGGATATTATATGTACTCATGTATTAAGCAACATTGCACTCATACTAATGGAGCTGCAAGGAGAATGGAAATTGCACAAAGATGGAGAGAAAGATAGTGAGAAGACATTATGTTTGTGATGTCTCCAATAGCTTTGTTGTGTGAGCAGTACATTGTTGCATTATCATTATAAGAGTAAACAATGAGTGTATACACGTATAGCTAGGGTTAGTGAGTAAGACGGGTGGCTGGACACATTGGCCTTTATCTCAACAACCTCCCACTTAAAGGCCAATATGCCCATAAGGGAGGAAAAAGAACAAGAGAATATGTGAGATAAAAACAGGTGAGGTACCCTCACCCAATTCCCATCAATTCCTTGCAATGTGCAAACTTTTCACAAGCTAGAATCTTTGTGAGAAAGTCTACAAGGTTATCACTAGTATGAACTTTGATATGTCCAATGTATTTTTCCTCAAACACATGATGAATCAAGTGATACATCACTTCTATTGCTTAGTTTTTACATGAAACAAAATATTCTTTGTGCAAGAATGGCATATCTTCGTGAAGGCCCAACTCTCCCATTAGACGATAAATCAATATGGATTCTTTGTGAGTCTTTGTGGTTATAATATACTCAACTTTAGTGTAGATAATACTTCACATTTTCGCAAATGAGAAATCCATGATATTGCACCACCATATAAGGTAAAGGCATATCATATGGTTGACTTTTTGTTGTCAATATTTCTTAGTATGAACTTTGATATGTCCAACTCACTTGTCCTCGAACACATGATGAATGAAGTGATACATCACTTTTATTTCTTAGTTTTTGCATGAAACACAATATTCTTTACCAACATGATGGCACTCTAGCTATTTTTGTGCAAGAATGGCATGTCTTCTTCAAGGCACAAGCCTCCCAATAGACAAGAAATCAATATGGATTCCTCGTATGCCTTTGTGGGTACAATATACTCAAATTTAGTATAGATAATACAACACATTTATGCAAAGTGGGACATCCATGAGATTGCACCACCATATAAGGTAAAAACATATCATATGGTGGACTTTTTACTGTCAATATTTCTTAGTCTACATCTGTATACCCAAGTACGCCATTACTACTAGTCCTAAAGCATATGCATATATCTCTTGTACTACTTAGTACCTTGAGATGCTTCTTCTTGCCAAGATTTGACTATACCTACTCACTAATCCTACTATAAAGCAATGTCCAAGTGGGTAGGCAATAATCACAATATATTTGAGAATGCCCCACATAATGAATATGAAACCTTGGCCATTTAATTTACCTTATTATATTTGGGATAATTACTCGCCGGGGGGGGGGTCACTCAAAAATATTTGTATATATAATGTGAGTTCAAAATAAGGGGTTTTTAAAACACCATTTTTATACAATTTTTACATATAGGAGGGTGTCATATAAAGGGGTTACTTACATATTGAATAGAAAAGGGTTGTGTTTTATTCAAAAAAATTCATAGATTAGGATATTTATAAATAGGCCATGAACGCACGTTATATAGAGGATATATATACATAGTGACCCCCCCCCCCCCCCCCCCCCCCCCCCCGAGGATAATTATCAATGCTAAGTCTTAGATTAGGAGGAAATGGAGTATTAATCTCCTTTCCTTCTCCATATTGAAATGATGCAAGAATTTATTGATACAATTCTTTTAGAATAGAGAGAGAAATGTATTTGTTCTATCCTTGATTATGTGCATAGCAAGAATGTGATTTACATTCCCCAAATCCTTCATTTCAAAATTCTCCTTGAAGCTTATATTCAAGGCATCAATCTTATATTTGTTTTTCCCATCTATTAATAAATCTCCCACATAAAGGATCAACACTATCAAACTATCATCTTTAGCCTTTATAGTATATAAGTAGTGGTATGTCTCACTTCTCTTGTAGCCATGAGACTACATAAAGGAATCTTACTTATTATACCATTTCCATGGGATCTATTTTAATTTATAAGGACTCCTTTTTTGCCTTGCAAACAATATTTTCTTTGCCATGCTCCATAGAACAGTATGGGTACTACCTGTAGGTCATGAAGACTACTGTATAGAAATATTGTCTTGATATCCAAGTTTACAAGCCCCATGTCATCCTAAGTAACCAAAGTAAGTATAGATGTACAAGGTCCATATCATCCTTAGTCACCAAGGCAAGGATAGAGCAAAGAGTAGTTAATTTCACAACAAATGAAAAGATCTCATCACGGTCCATATATTTTCCTTGCTTAAATACTTTGGCCACCAATCTTACTGAAATGTGCGAGAACCTAAATCATAAGGTGGGCAATTTGGTAGTCATCTAGGGACTTGTTACTAACAATGACCATTCATGCTACTTCTAAGCATGTGTAGGCAACTAGGTGTTCCTTACATTCATGTCACAAGCGAAGCATCTAGCCTCATCCCACGAGGATCAACCTATAGATTCCTGAAGTGACAGTACGATTTTATACCTAGAGAAGAGCCAAAAATGTGCCAAATTCTGTTAATTTGAGGTGTAAATTGAAGCTTGTTGGAAGCAGCATAGATGTAGATTTGATGATTTTAAGCAGTTGTGGAAGGCAAGATTTAAAAGCGTTTCTAAAGACATACCTCACAACAATCTCATATTTTTAGTCATTTTTCTTGGTGCCAAAATAAAGTGGAACAAGTTCTAGTAGTGCAGGACTCCGAGGTGGACATATAGAAATTTTTGGATCGTGGTTTGGTCGTCGGACGCGTGAGATAGCTCTATCTGAGCAAGAAATGTCTAAAATGCAATGTAAAAATACTAAAAGGGGGAAGGTGTGTGGCAAATCATGTTCATATGTGATGAATTTTTCAAAAAAGCTTGGTTGCGATGTATTTAAGGGTTCTAAAAGATAAAATGTAGAATATGCATCCGTGCATATGAATTATTAATTTTTGAAAACCCAAAATATATGTTTAAAGTGGAAAAATGATATTTTTCTTGGTTTCGAGTGATCAGATCATGTTCATATGGGACGATATTAAATCCGATGATAGAAAATATTAATTCATATGCACGGATATTAGGATGTACATGCATGTGTAAATCTCTCTCTCTCTCTCTCTCTCTCTCTCTCTCTCTCTCTCTCTCCCCCCCCCACAAACACACAAACACAATTGAGTTTTTTATTTTCATGTTAATCCACAAGGGTTCAAAACATGGAGTTTTGGAATATGATTTAAGGAATCTCAACATCTTACCTAGAAACAAGAGGGTGTGTGTGTGTGTGTGTGTGTGTGTGTGTGTGTGTGTGTGTGTGTGTGTGTGTGTGTGTGTGTGTGTGTGTGTGTGTGTGTGTGTGTGTGTGTGTGTGTGTGTGTGTGTGTGTGTGTGTGTGTGTGTGTGTGTGTGTGTTAATCCATAAGGGCTCAATACATGGAATTCTTGGGCATGCCTTAAGGCATCTTAACATCTCAGCTAGAGATAAAGGGCTTGTCATATATATATATATTATATATATATATATATATAGATTCCCCCCACATGCATGATCAAAAGATTTGGAATTGTCTTGTCTAGTGTTTGCAAGAACTGCTTCCAACGTGCATTTTATTATTAGCCTTAAAACCTTCATGTTTTGCTTTATGGAAAGCGTGTCAATGTTCATATCATAATGATTTGTGTTTTTCTTTTTATCATATTTTCATGGACTCTTACTATAGCCATTCCATCTCTCCCTCTTTCACTTACATATGACTAATAGGCTCTCATTTTATGATTATCATATCTCTTTCCCTATTGTTCTACAATGAGCAAATGACAAAGAGATGGTAGGCATAAAATGAGTGCCACTCTCTTTTTTAGTATGTACTTTCAATGGCTTGAAAATATGTGCCTACCTTATGACTTGATTAACATAAAAGGAATGCTCTAATGGGAGAAATGTGACTACATAATCCAATCATCTTGGTAACATGGTTCATCGAGTCTACTCCTTAAACTAATCTCACCCACACCATAACATAAATCTAGATTTATGAGCATAGTTTTTAGCATGAAGAACAGCACACAACAATGCTCATATGACATTCTTTTTCGAGTCCTTCAATAACTATCTTTTCTTATCTAACATACGATAGCTAACAATGATTACCTAAGTTTACATGTTCAGTAAAATGTGTGATGCTTCAACCTCTTCTCTTATCTCAATATGTCCATTGTGTAGGCTCAAGCCCTTAACATGCAACCATGGTTCCTTCCAACTTTTATACTTGTAAGCATATCATATTGAGTAGATGCATAACATTATTTGCATAAACCAATTATTTATCTATTTATGTGTACAAGTTGTGTAGGTTGCATGTGTAAATGCACCTATTGATTCTTTTGTGAAATAAGAATCAAAATTGTGTGAGAAATAGTGGAAGGGTACATGTATATGTGCTTGATTGATTCATGTGTGCCCATGCACATTTTGCAAATTTTTGATTTGTATGTATGTATGTCTATACATGATAGAACACAAACCCACCCTTGAGATTTACATATGCATGTACATTCTTAGGATATTAATTCATATGTTCATATGTGATGAATTTTTCAAAAAAGCTTGGTTGCGATATATTTAAGGGTTCTAAATCATAAAATGTAGAATTTTCATCCGTGCATATGAATTATTAATTTTTGAAAACCCAAAATGTATGTTTTAAGTGGAAAAATGATATTTTTCTTGGTTTCGAGTGATCAGATCATGTTCATATGGGATGATATTAAATTCGAAGATAGAAAAAGTATGATTTAATTTTTTGAATCAAAAAAATCATATAGATTTTTACATTTAAAAATAGAAAAAATACCAAAAGATATGATTTTAGAATTAAAAAGAGAAAGAAAAAAGTTTCGTACATAAAAAAATGATAAAAATTTAGGATTATGTCTGTGTGCATATAATGGAGGTAAAGCATAAGGATTTGCCTTAGTTTACCCCCTTTCTATGTCTTAGTGTATATTTATTACTTTCATTATGATGAAACATACATGAAAACACCTCTTAACTTACCCATGGTAAGGAAAACCCTAAACAATAGGGGGTAAATATGTGCAGAATATGGTTCAAAATCTGATTTGTTTGGTGAACTTTTCATATAGGTCTCAATTTTATTTTAAGTATTACGAGGTATAGTGACACGGAATAGTCCAGCACTACTTTATCATCCTAGCAAAGTTGTTAGTGAATAAAAAACATGGAAAGAATGATTGAGCACATTCACAATGCTAATTTCATTTTAAGTAAAATATATATGCACTCAAAGTCATCCACTTTGCATTGCATTGCATCAACACGGTAAAGAAAACTATCTCTTGGATGCATAGCACTTGATTTCAAACTATTGGCCCATGATGGGTGTGAGGTTTCCTATGTTGTTTTAGATCTAGTATAATTGTTTTCTTGAGGACTAATTTGGTGAGGCATATACTATCTCCTACAATAAGTATTGTGAAGAGTGCACTTTGTGCGTGTGTATTATATGTTGAGATGGCACATCTTGGGGCCAATCCCCTAGGGTATAGGAGAGCCATAATGGGGCCACAATAATAAGCTAGGGGATACTCCTTTTGTTTGTGTTACGAGATGCTAGTCACCAATTTGTTTGGATACTCCCTTTGCTTGGAGTTAAGAAGAAGGACATCACGTTGAACTACAATCTAGAGATTGTATCTACAAACTTATTCTCTTGATAAATCAGTTCATAGTGTACATACGCTCCTGCGTGAGACCACGGGGTTGTTTAGGTGAGTATAGGAGGCTCAGCTAGAGCCCTAGAGCTAGTGTTAGGCCCATTTTTTTCATGACGGGTGGTGCATTTGATAAGAGCTGCTTATAAGTGGCCGTTCTTGAACCTTGGTTAGTTATGGACTAGTTAGTCACTTTAAGCCAAAGAGCATTGAGATAGACCTATTATTTTCTAATAAACACCATCAAGCCGAGATTCAAAAACAAGAAAGAACCGAAAGGGCTAGACCATAGGTTGAAATCCTTAGGAGTTATTCCCCTCAACGTAGTAGCCTGATACCCCTACGAGAAAGAGGTCTTAGTGACCATAGTGCCACAAACTGTCCATTAGGAGGAGAAGGAAGCTCTAGTACTCCCCTTCTCCTAGTACGTTAGTCCACTTCAAGTGGAGTTGCAATCACACTGTTACAAACTCCTATAACAAATCTGATTGTCGTTATGGTGCAACTATTGCAATTTGTATAAGAAAATTGGATTTTCCAGCTTGAGGATTCTCTCTACCCATCTTTAATAGGTTAGTGGAGGAGGATGCAGAGCTTCACATCAGTGAGTTCTAGAAACTCATGTTTAGAAGCTAGTACCATAACCACAATCAATTTATTCTTTGTAGCATTTCAAAGGAAATTTGACCCTATTGAGAGAGGTGGACAATATTGGCTATGTGTGCTAAATATGGCATGTCAAGAGATCCATAAAAATACCTAAGCATATGACAAGAAGATGAAAGAGGCCTTTTGCCAATTGCAAGTCTCTATCCCTATCCCACCAACTCGAATATTTCTTGTATGGATTGGACTTCAATATCCAAGGGTAGTTGACTAGTGTCCCTCTAGCGAATATAGATACTACTATAACCTGAGCAAAGGAAGTAGAGTCCCACTTACAAGCAGACTACACATCGAGGGAAAATCTAAAGTCAAGTATCCCAAAAATAATTTGGGATTGGTTAGTGGAGATCAAGGTGCAATCAGTATCCATGTGACCAACCCGAATGGCAGAGGAAGCATGATGCAGAATGTGCCTTTGTTGCTAGCTCCTCCAAATGTCATTAAGCCAACAACTAGCCAAAGAGTCCCTTTTCTAAACTATGGGTTAGTGTAGATAGCATCCCCTTTGCAAGTTCTGAAACCTAGTGGGGGAGTAGCTCTTGAAGCCGGTTATGAGTCCTGTACATCAAACATTGTAGAAGAAGTAAAAGATACAATGAAACCTAGACCCTAGTGCTTATCTAAAATAATTGCTAGGTTTAATTTTGAATGAGTGATTATCCCAATCATTACATCTGAGTTAAAGGTGACATGTTTTTTCTTAAGTGGTCTTTCCTCCAAATCCTCTACAATTTCTACTAGGTTTAACAAATAATAGTTCACTTTTGTCATTATTATTTCTCCTAATAGATGCATAATTGCCTTGCTAATTTTTCTCATTTCTAATTTCAATCTTCCTTTTGAAGTAATTTTTAGAAATGTGGCCTTTCTTACCATAATGCTAGCACTCTCTGCTATCACTAGAATTATGTTGCCTATTAGAATTTGTAACTTTTTCTCTTTGACTCCCTCTTCCTTGAGATTGTCCTCCTGTATTTTGTTGTGCATTATATAACCTTGACCACAACCACTACCTTAGCCTCTGTCATGACTACTACCTCTACTAGTAGAGTGAAACACTTGGTTAGACTTGTTTTTACTTTGAGAATAAGAGGAGTCCAAGTTGAGGTTCTTCTCCTCAAGTATCAACATAGAAATCAAGTTTGCAAAATCAGGAATATCATCCCTTATATTCATAGATGACCTAAAGATCTTGTATTTAACCCCAAGTTCATCCAAGCATGCACACACAACATCATCATCATCAACTGCACACACTAATAGATCTAAGAGCTTTCACAATACTCTTGATTTTCAAGGCACAACCATTAATGGACAAGTTCCCTCTTCACTTGGTTTAATTGTGAATTAAGACACAGCTTTCTAGCCTTTGTGTTTACTTCGAATAATCTTGCCAAATTCTTTCCTGTAATAGCGAGAGTTTCAAATTCCTGCAAATAGACCATCATACTATCTATGACATTGACAAATAGGCAATACATGACTTTACTCTATGTCATCTCCCAATCTTTCTTAGCCTTTGCCCATTCTACAGTAGCATTTTGTGCATGAACTTCAGGTGCTATTGCCATGTCTCCTTCAATGTAATTCCAAACACCTTTTCCCTTCAAGAAAATTTATCATCTTGAACTTCCATGTTGCAAGATAATTGTTCTTACAAAGCTTCTTGTTGATAATCTGGTTGAAGTTATCAAACACTTTGATAAAACAAAAAACCTTGCAAAAAACTACAATATGCAAGAAAGTTGATACCAAATGTACTATAATTGAACTTGCAACCTTTCTCACTAATTGTACAACAATAACTATAATTTGCAATCTATATATAGATATCTTCTATGTTTGCAACCTAGCAAACACTTCATACAGATTCAAGATTTGTAACATGTACACCTATAAATGGCTAGCACGTCGGAAACTACAGTATTGCTATCACGACCACTTGCATGTGTAGAATAGAGGCTAAAATGACCTCATATGCTAAAAACTATTTAGCAAATAAGTTGTGAGGCTTGCAATATATAAATTATTTTTCCTACTCACCAAGTTTCACTACAATTAGAGACGGTAGCCCTACAAAAGTCACCTCAAGAGCCTCCTGCGACTATAACCTAAGGTAAATCAAGCCAAGGTGGAAGAGCTTCTTACCTGGTTCTTGCTCCAATGCCTTCACCTCAGTCTTCAATCTAGCTTTGCACAACCATGGGATGGCTTTGATACAATAAAAACAAACAAGAGGGGAGAGAGGTGAAGCACCCAAGAGCACATACATACAAAAGCAATGGAGAATTGAGAACACAAAGAGATAGGGCTAAAATCTTCTTCTTCTTCTTTCTTCTTCTTCCTCCACACAAAAGAACTAAGTCCATAACATGATAAAAGACTAATATGAAAGTACCACAATATATATACATGTGGTCACTAAGTGTGAACCCGCCAAGGAAAGAAGAGGTGGCACAATGAATGTACTAAAATCAAGGATGGACTCTGTGGGTTTAGTCCACCTACGGAATCACTGGTGTATCCTCATGTATGTCACCTAACACACCATTGAATAATATCCCACCACATCATCAAGACACATAATGGATGCCAACTCATGTAGAGCTCGACATCTCAACAATGATTATCTTGGGTCAATAGTCCATAAGAACTATATTTTCCTCCTCGTTAAAGGTCACATACATGTTAGAATATTCCTTTTCTTTGGTTGGCTCCTCTATGTAATGGGAGGGAGCGTCCTTAGAGGATGAGTGACTATGGGGATTAAGGGTCAAGTTATGCTTGACATATAGCTCTTTTTGTGTGATTGTGTCTTGTTGATGGGAGCTGGCAAAACTAGTTGTGGAGGCCTAGAACAGTATTGCATCCCATTATACTATAAGTACATGTTTTTGTTGAAAGGTTTCACAAAGGCAAGAATCTAGAAGCGCAACAATAAGCTGTATCATGTCTAATACATCAATAGATCATGCAAACTCAATGAGTTCTAGAATACTTGAATTGAAAATTCTCACCTCCACAATGCATGTATTGAATGCTCTTCCGATAGGATTGTGGTTGTTTCAAGGCATCAATGGATCTAGCTAGCTTATCTTGGTGTTGCTTGAATGCGGTGAGGAGATCCTACGCTACCATAAGCTCTATGTTTCTTCTTGAAGATGCAATATCATTTCCATGCCCCTTCTTTTTGTCTCAATTTCTTTCTCAATGTAAGTCCTCAATGTACATGGCCTCACATCTAAGGAGACATTCCAATCGAACCTATCTATTGTCGAATTACTAGCCATGGCTTCATAAATACATTGATTCCCTTGACAAATGCTTTTGAGATAATCTCAAGATTAGGCATCTCAACAAAAGGGATTCATTTATACAAGCTTTTCACCTTGGACACATATTCACACATACTCTCTTCCTCTTGTTGTTGCAAGTTTATGAGCCATACAATGAGGTTGTCCCCATATTTGGCTTCTATGAATGGTATAATGGACAAGTCTTCGAGGTTGGAGAAGCACACTTTATCATTCACATGTAGCCATATAAACCACATTCTTTCTTTGTCACTCAAGCAAAGTTCAAAGGCTTGAGTCTTCTTATCATCACTTAGTGAGGTTGTGGACCTTGCACACCTACTCAAATTGCTCTACAACGTTGTGCGGATCATCATCCAGTGTATACATTTCTATCTGCTTGGAAACTAATGAAATTTTTTATTAGTCCCTAGAATTTGGTCCTATCAACAATGAGTTGGCCACATGTGTCATGATGTGGAGGTCATACAAATTGTCTAATAGCCTACATTGTACTAAGTCAATTACTAAATTGATAGAGGATTTGAAAAATTTTATGTTTTGTAGCAGTCTCCTTATGTTGTTCACCTCTCACTATATGCTCTCTTTCTTGCACTACATAACCCAACACTTTATCATGTGTGTCTTTGCTTTGTTTGGCCAATATACTATATTGGTCTTCCAAACCTATCATTGACACCCCACTAATGACCTTATTGGAAGTAGCTCCAAAGCTTTCCAATGTGAATCTAAACTCTTTAAGCATGTCTCTTCACAATATTTCCTTCTCCATTGTGTTGTATAATAGCAAGGTGGTTTGACTAGGTTTCTAGAGGAGTGTTTGTCAAGTGTAGGTAAAACTATTTCATGTATTCATAAAAAATTTCAAGTATTTCCCTTAAGGCCTCTTGCATGGTTCATTGTTGAGGGTCCCTTTAGTTTTGTTGGCCTGATTATAGAGGTTTTTTTCAGCTTTAATTATGAATTTTAAACCCTAATTGTGCCTTGTGGCCAATTAGGCTTTAGTAGTTTCAAAGTAATGTGATTGGTACATTTACAATTAGTTCATTCCATTGTGCACTAGTGCTCAATCAAGCTATGTGATTTCTTCCAAGGTGAACTTGTGATTTTATAAGTAATCAACTTCTTATTTTTTTCTCAACACTTATAATGTAAAATTCTCTCTCTTTCTAATGTCACACAACTTCTTACAATTAGTTGTAGCAACATCATTAGGACTTGGATTTTCAACACCCTCAACATTGTTGGTCTTTGACTTATGTGAGCAATAAAAAGGGGGGCAATGCCATATTCAAATCACCTAGAAAAATCACATATGTACCCATATCCATTGAGGCAAGTTTGTCCCACACAATAGCCTTATCCTTGAACTAATTGGGTGCATAATGGAGATGATGGCTAATTCTACACTATTAAACTTGACTTTCATTGTGACAAAAATGCTTGTCTCACTATGACTAATTAGAATAGTCTCCAAATCTTTTTTGCAAAGTATGATTGCACTCTTCTGGGGGCATTCTTATAGATTGAGTAGTCATTAAGCGAATAGGGAAAATTGCCACCATATTATCTCTTGTAAGGCCATCACACCTACTTTTCTTTTCTTAATTGAGTCTTTAATAACTTCTTTCTTGTCCTATAAGGCCATAACATCTACTTTCCTTTTCTTAATCAAGGCTATATCAACTTCTTTCTTGGGGTAAGCTCCAATCCCTCAGACATCCCAAGACATCACCTCAATTCTTTTCATGGCTAAGTTACATGTTTATATCCAATTCCCCCAAAGACGCATAGACATTGACAAAATTTTGGTTTTTCCTAGCTAACTTTTTGAGTGACCAAATCATTAGTCTTGGTCTTTGAGCCTTTTTGCCAATCTGAGCTTCTTTCTTGATTTGGAGTCTTGTTCTTTTTATTATCATAAAAAGTCTATTTAGACTTAACTTGCTTCTCAACTTGACTTGGCAGCTAAATCTTCTCATGATTCTTCTTAGGATCTTTATCTCCACTCCAAGCTTGACCTGCCTCTTTTGGTTCCTCTACTACCAAAGGACCTACCACTTTGTCTAATGGCTTCTCCTCCAATTTCTTATCTTCTTTCTTTTCCACTTGTATGTTTTATTTCTTGGGAAAATTCTTGGCAAAATGCCCATGTATACATAGCACAAGTTAGGTAATGGTGAGAACTTGAGAATGCACACAATCTTGATTGCCATACCATCAACCAACTCGAGCATCTCCCGAAAGTAGAATATTCAAAATACATGTGACACATGAACTCCATGGACAACTCTAGGAGTGCACCTCGAGATGTAAGCATACAAAGTGTGATCATCAAAGGGGCTATTTTAATTATTAAAATTTACATGACTACATTTACCAAATTGATTTTTTATGACAATTTGAAGACAAACCATAATTTTCTTACAAAAATAGGGGTCATCTTAATACATTTAATATGTAAATGATTTTTTAAATAATCTTTTACATATGTGATATGGATAATTTCTTATAGGTACACCCCCCCAAGATGAATAGTGCAATTTGAGCTTTATGAATTCTTACCCTCACCTAAAGCCTTCCTTAGAACCTTGGCAAAAATCCCCTTAAGGTCAGTAACCATAGACTTAAACACATCTTCTATCATAGATGGGTCTTTTCACATGTTTGACAAAGATGCTATTTCCATCTCATCATCTTGCCCTTCCTTCTGAGCTTTCTTTTCCTCAAGAGAAACAATCAGAGGATTTGGAGGTCTTTTCCTCTTCATGCAACCAAGGAAAAGACAAGGCATGCAATACAATCTTGTGAGAATTGCCTGACATTCAACACACTGTTTTGTCGAGAACCACCGATTTCTTGCCAGTTGTGCTCTCCCAACTTATTTCATTCAAAACATTGTAATTGTAGCATTACATAAAGACCCTTGTAATTGTTTCGTGCAAAAAAGTGAACTTGTACTAATTTATCAGGAACTATTCCACCCGTTCATTATCTATGAAAGGTGGTTTAAATTTCCACGATAACTAGAATGAGGAATGAGTAGGAACAATCTAACCTAATAATTGCTTTATATGCTTTTATTGAAAAACATTGTGACATTACATAAAGACCATCGTAATTGATTCATGCAATAAAGTAATATTAATACTAAGTGAACAAGAAGTTTTCATCCCATAATCATCCATGGAAGATTGTATAAAGTTTCACAATACTCGTATTAGCATTCCACATTAGTTTCCATTTGCAAAAAGTTATTCGATTCTACTATTTGTGTAAAGTTGGTACAACTTTCAATATTACTTGTATTAGCATTCCTCATTAGTTTCCATATGCAAAAAGTTATGCAATGCTAGTTGATACAAATAGTTGATATTAACTAGACCAAAAAAAATAAAAGTATTCACTTTGGAGAACATGTTTTGAATTACAAATTTTCAGCATGTGTTGTGTGCATGACACATCGCAAACTTTTTCCCTCCATAAGAAGCTTGAAAGCATCATTGATTTGTTCAAAAGGTAGCTCATGTGTCACAAAACCATCCACTCTCAATGTCTTCATGTCATTTTCCCACCCAATTACAAAAGAATACAACACAAAACCACATCAACATACGTCATGGACAATACATTAAAATGCCAACTACTATTTAACTTTTGAAACCATGTAACATACCTTGTCCATATACATGTCCACAAGTTTTGGAATTTGCGACCTTTTGAACTCACCCAAAGTAGAGCCTTTGATCTCAATTCCATCAAAAAATTGCATGGGGTGCAAATTTAGCAACTTATCCCTTCTAACTTCGATGCCCACCAATATTGTCTTTCCCCATCCCTACATGAATCAATAGAAATTTATCTAGGTTAAGACATGCACCAAAATCTTATGCACGTGTTACAAAAGAAGGAACAAGGGAAGAACTTTATCGCCCACTATAATTATATCAATGATTGACTATGTATACCTATTCATTCATACAATCGTTTACTTTGTGTGTGGGTGCATTCAAAAGGATATAAGCAAGCTAGAGAAACACACATTAAGGATATGTGTTGTGGGGACATTTTTTCATACACAATAGTAAAGCCCATATCAACCTTACATTATGATGATACTTAAAAGACTCATCATATTGAGATCAAATCTACTCCTTATTCTTTGTTACATAATAAATAGACCTTTAACACCCATATACAAAGATTAGCTTCTCTTAATTTATCATTAGGTCCCTAAGAGCACACATATCATAGTTCTAGGATTATAGTGATTCAAGAACCTTACTAGTGTCATGACATAAGAAGTTAAAACATGTCCTAACATTTATCCTATGAATGTGTGACTAATTGGAAAAGAACTATGATTTAGGACATTTAGTAACTTGGTTAAGAGTTCTAAGGGTTTTATAGTGGTGACTAACACAAATGATAGTTCATTCAATTTTATCTATGCAATATGAGATTTATGGTCATTACAATATGCCTATTTAACTTTATTTATTTATTTATTTACATGTGGCAAAGAGAGAGAGAGAGAGAGAGAGAGAGAGAGAGAGAGAGAGAGAGAGAGAGAGAGAGAGAGAGAGAGAGAGAGAGAGAGAGAGAAACATAGAGCACTAATGCATGACTTGATGTCTATTGATGTGACAAACATTTATAATGTAATGAGCAATGTTAGAAGACTAACATTCAAAACATTTGTTACTCAATATTTAAAGGAACTTGCCTAAAATATTATAGTTCAAATGAATCACACAAACTTTTAGCATCTTGCTAAATTTTAGCAACTCAAATACAAAGATATGATAAGAGAAGTAATAAAATCTCAACCTCTTTTGTTTCTAGAAGAGAGTACTGTGACTTTAAAGAACAATAGCTTTTTTCATTTTCAAGTCTCAACTATGCACATTCATGAATATTCCAAAAACAAAGAAATAATGAACTACATTATATCATGTACAAAGAGTACATAGTGTAAGAAGATATCAACACATAATTTGTAGACTCTCCCACAACTTTCGAACGCTTATGAACACTCTTTTTACTAGGTAAGTGCATATGTTGAAAATCCAAGATATCTAAAAGTACACTGCACATAAGAGCATGTGGTGTGTCTATAAAGTTAAAACATCACATAAAGGTGGGTGAAAGCCCAAAACCAAAAAGTTAAATTGCACATGAAGATGGGCCAAAGCCAACACCACAAAATAGAATACAGAATACTCATCAAGTCTAGTCATGGTCATGAAAGGCATGCATAATGGATTGTATATAATGGATTAAAGCCCAAAACCACAATGACAAAATGGACATAAGCTATTAACCAACCAAGGTCATGAGTGGCAAAACTTGTGCATGTTGACTAAGCAAGTTGAGAGGATTAAGCATTTCCCTTTGTGATTTAAAGGTATAACTTTGTTCAAGACTAAGTATAATTGTGATGGAGTTTAAGCAAAGAGTCCAAACCACAAAACAAGCATGTATGCTTTCACTAAGTCTATGATTCAATAAAGAGGGGATTTATTTATTTTTTTGGACTAGTTGTAGATAGGCATATACTTTGTCCCTAGTTGCCCCTCTGAATCCAAAATCATGCAACTAGAATGTTCTTTTTCAATAAGCATGCATATATCTACCAAGTCTAACAATAAAGGAGATTGAATATCTTTTTGATTAATTATTGACAGACATACTTTTTGTCCTAGTTGTTCCTCTTGATTCAAAATGATGCAACTAACGGATTCTCTTTTTGATTGAAATGAGTTGTATCTTCCCTACATGAATAGTTGGTAATTAACCGTCTTTAATTGAGGTGAATAGGATTTTCCAATTGTGTTAATTAACTTTGTTATGCATTTGATGTTAAACAAGAAATAGATAGATCGAGAGTGTGTGTGAGTGCTGTGAATGTGAAGTAAGATGCAAATACCCTTGAGTTGCTATAGGCACGCATATATAGCGCGTTTAGTAATGTCTTAAAATATTAGCTATACATGCTTCATTTTAGTTATTGAATTTTGCTCAAATAAACTTAAGTCCTGCCTTCAGAACATGTGATTGAGTTGCTAATATGCATATTGTATAAGAATGCGTATTAGGAGTGGCAAGAGTTAGTGACCCAATTACTAAGGCTACATGGCAGAGTTGCTAATATGTATTGTACAACAACGTGTATTAGGAGTGGCATGACTCAGACCCAATTACTAAGGCTTTGGCATTTAAATTTAAACTACTTATTAGCTAGTTATGTAAAGCAATAATGGAATTTATAGAAGTTGCAAGTTGCTTCCAGTATGAAAATCAATGTGTTGCGTGTGTGTGCATGCAAGTATGAATACTCACCTCATGGCAACTTCCAAATGCAGATAACATAAGGTCAGCATTGCCCACGCACTCGAAACAATAATCCGCACCCCCACCAGTTAGCTCTTTCACCACCTGCCTCCACATGTGCACAAGCAAACGCAAAAGGAAAAGTTAAAGCTCATGGCATTACAACCCTCGAGGCACACACAAAATTACTTCATGAGATACCCTAAGTGACGGACACATGCATCTCAAAGACACACCACATCACATCTCCACTTTCTAGCACTGAAGGTACCACCCATAGTCACTGCAAATATATAGATTTTATGGAAAAGGGTCTTTTCAGCAACATTATCAATTATGCATCTTGTCAACAATGGATGGTTACAGAAACGAGCCTTACGTCCTGGATTGGTTTGGTGTGGTCCCGAGGATTAACAAATTCAGAAACGCCAAAAGGTTTTGCTGTCACACACACACACACACAAATTACACCACATGAGATGAGATGAGACAAGAAAAAGTCTCCTACTTTATGTTTGTATAACCAGTAATGAACAGTAGTTTGTTTGGATCCATACTTTATGTTTGTATGACCAGTAATAAACGATGGCTTGTTTTCATCGGTGCAAAGACTCTCCTCCTCTGAGTGTCTCTGTGTGTGTGTGTGTGTGTTCACCTGTGTCAAACTTTGCTGGGTTGATGTCAATCCCAATGATGCGAGACGCCCCTGCGATCTTGGCTCCCACCGCAACCTAAACAACAGAATTGAGAGAGCACATGATCAGACAACCCACATGAGAGAGCACACTATCGGACAACCCACATGAGCGCCATCTTTCATTTCTCCTTTGTCCTTTTCAGGAATATATATATATATATATATATATATGTATGTATGTATATAAGCAGAGATGAAATTTGTGACTGGGGTCATAGCCCAGTTGGGCTGAGATGCATGAGTTCGATCCCTGGGTGGCACCAATCTACTCGCATCTAAGAAGAGATGAGATTTTGAAAACTTCAGCAATTACCGCTAAACCCACAGCCCCCAGCCCGAAGATGACAACAGTAGACCCCTTCTCCACCTTGGCACAGTTCCAGGCAGCTCCAACTCCTATAATATGTACACACATATGTTGGATGATCATGGAATCAATACAAGTAGATGATTGCTGGAACTGGTATATAATCGTGATCATATACATCTATCTATACATATACGATCGCTGTAACATAATTTTCACATGTTTAGCTGTGACAACTTTCAGAAACGTCCCTACCTGTGGGAACTCCACAGGCAAAGAGGCAGATCTTCTCCAGAGGTGCCTCTGAATTGACTTTGGCAACACAGCCGGCCTCCATCACCGTGTACTCCGAGAAGCTCGACACACTCAAGAAATGGTGAACAGGGATCTGCTCCCCGCCACTGGTTCTGATCGAGAAGCGGGACTTCCCATCGTGCAACATGAAAGTCCGGCCAGGATTCACCTTGAGCTTGGCGCAGAGATTGGTCTTTTCCGACTTGCACTGCCGGCACTCACCACACTCGCCTGTGAATACTGGGACGACATGATCCCCTTCTCTCAAATCTGTCACGCCTTCGCCCACGCTCTCCACAATCCTGCAGAGTTGATATGCAGTACATGATCTTCTCTCGGTGTCTCTCTCGGTCCAGAGATCATCATGTAAAAGTGATCAATCAATCTCTCTCCCTCACACACACACACACACTCTCTCTCTCTCTCTCTCTCTCTCTCTCTCTCTCTCTCTCTCTCCCTCACACACACATATGATCATCACTCAGTCTCTCTGAGTGCAGATCATCATCTGAGATTGATCAATCAATCCATCAGAGTGTTGCCCCCCGCCCCCCCCCCCCCCTCTCTCTCTCTCAGATGATCACACTCAAGAGACCCTCACCCGGCTGCCTCATGCCCGAGAATCCGAGGAAACAAACCCTGCCATTAATCAAACCAAAAACACAAAAGAAAATAGTCATCAGCAACAAGCCCCCAACGCAGAATTAAGATAATCACCCATGAGGCTGCAAACAATACCTCGTTCTCCCAGAAGAATACATCGGTGTGGCAGAGGGACGTGTGCGTGATCTTGATTCGGACCTCGCCGGCCTGCGGGGGATCGACCTGCACTTCCTGAATCACCAGGGGCTCCTTGGGCTTCCAAGCGACAGCAGCTATGGCGGAAGGACATCAGAAACAGAACATGTAAGACAGAGACTAACACAGCTGCTTGGGCTTCCAAGCTACAGCAGCCAAGTAAGACAGAGACTAATACAGCTCCAAAGGCATAAAAATTGGATGCTTGAAAGAAGATGATGATGACGACCACGAAAAATGGCAGCTAACCTCTGCATGTTATCACTTGACCTGCAGTCAAGTTAGGCATGGTAGTGTCCGACAAGCTGCCCATTATGTGTGTGAAGGTATAGCTAAATGTAGATATCTACCTTATTAGCTAAGTTTGGATAGATGGGTTTCTTTCCGGGGGGGGTGGGGGGTTTGGCCTTGATTTATATACCTTATTAGCTAAGTTTGGATAGATGGGTTTCTTTCCGGGGGGGGGGGGGGGGGGGGGGGGCGCGCTTCAATCATCCTGCGTCCTTTCCAATCAGCGCTTTCTTGCCTTAAGTGGACTGTGTAAGGGTCTGCGCATAATTTGAAGGGCATTAAAGGAACTAGATTCGTTGGTCAAAGTTGAAGCCTTCCCAAGTAATCCTTGGTCCTGAAAGTTTTACCTTTTATATGAAAGGTGTGAATTACTTTTTCTATACATTATTTAGAGGTTTGGTTGGGGAACCCCAAACCTATAATAAGACTCCTAAGCCTATGTGGCACGAGGAGGAGAAGTTTAGTATTCAAGAAATAGAGATGACTTTTTTTAAAAGGGTGAGTGAGGGTTAATTTATATTCTCTCTCTCTCTCTCTCTCTCCCCTAACAAGAGAGATGAATTTCTTTTTCAATTAAACATATAAAATGATATTATATTTCAATAGTTGAATATGTGCATGCAACATGTACATATTCTAAAACACCCACAAACACACTTACACTATAAAAATAAAGTAGACTTTTTTAAATTGAATATGTGAAATGAGATAATAATTTTAACTGTTGAACATGTCTATGCAATCCATATATAGTCTAAAACCATGCACAAATGCATATAGACTATAAAAACACATGAACAATATACATGTACACATACATATATATGTACATGTGTAAATACATACACACATGAGTGCATATACACCCATAGACATATGCATACATGCTCATACACATGTAGATATATATGAGAGAAAAATTGGAGAGAGAGAGAGAGAGAGAGAAGGATCGAGAATGAATACACTTATAAAATACATACTTACAAATATGCACACACATACACATGTAGACACACAAATATACATGTACAAATACATGCAATGCATACACACGTGCATACATGTATATACACATGCATACACAACATGCACACATATCAAGTGAAGAAAGATGAGAGACAAGAGGAAGAAAAAGAAAGGAGAGAAAATAAAAATGATGAGAAGAAAAGAGAGGACACACATTTACAAGACCACACTAATAGATCCACATGTATTAAGCACATATATAGAGACACACATGCATATATATTCACATATAAATACACACATGCACTCACACACAAACACAAACACACATATATAGAGAAAGAGAGCATATAGGAAAACATGTGTGTATGTTTGTCTTGTATACGCACACACACACACAAATGAACACCATCATAGTACCATTCTTGTTGTACAAATCGGATGCAAGACTTGTGCGTAGCAAGTAGAAAAAGTTCTCCCTTACTCTCTTTTTCTTATTAAAATGAAAGCACAACTCATAAAACTCAAAATAGAATTAAAGAATAGTAAAGTATAATTGAGTAGAAAAAGTTCTCCCTTACTCTCTTTTTCTTATTAAAATGAAAGCACAACTCATAAAACTCAAAATAGAATTAAAGAATAGTAAAGTATAATTGAGCGACATACTATTAGGTGCAATTTTTTCCCATACATGGAGTGGGTATCTCCTCTATGCCATGTTTATAATATTAAAATGAGTCTTTCTTTGCCCAAAGATAGGCCTTTTACAATTACTCTTTTGATAAAAGAGTTTGAGTTCACTGAATAAATTGTTGCAACCAGTTGCACAACTCACAATTGCTAAGAGTCATAAAATATTTCTAAAATATCTTCAATATATCTCCTTAAATCTCAAGTATCAAAAAATATTTACAAAGAGAATGTACGCATGCCTTAGAATAAATGACAGTTTATCTATTTAAATAATTTAGTAAAAAAGTTTATAGAATAAATTGCATTTGTCACGTGTATCCAATTCATCTTGCTCTACACATCAGCTCTGTCAAAAATTCAAAAAAATCATGTTAGAAAATAATTAACTAAATAAATATAGCTAGGCATAATAAATCAAATAATCATTGAAATTTCATTAAATACTCAAATCATGTAAACATTATAACCCACTTGAGATATGAATATTGTAGCATCATCCACATACAACTTCACCTACATTCACACATGCAAGTCTCACTTTCGAAAAGGATAGGCGTCCCCATTAACCTTCTACTCAAGATGAAAAGTAATTCGATCTTAGGAACGTGCCCCATGATAATGGAGAATCATTCAAGGCACTCAACATACCCCTAGGGTGGAATATCAATTATCCTTAATTGCTCTTGGCCGGATGTGGAGTCAATAAATGTGGAGAACCACAAAAAGCATATGCAATCATCCTATTGAGCTTTCTTAATAGGATGGTCGTGAAATTTTGCAAGATCGCAAGGATAAGTATTGTAAGTCACTACAAGGATATGAGGCTATAGCGACGCACGTTAGCGATGACAAATAGCGGCATTGCTATTTGCATCACTATTTGCGATGCAAATAGCGACGATACCCAGAGAAAAAAAAAGCGGGCTGAAACCCGAGCGCGTCATTTTTCGCGCATTCATGAAAGAGAGAACGGCCATCTTGCTGAGAGAGAGAGAAAGAGAGAAAGAAGGCTTATCACCACCACCGCCACCGCTGCCCCCGTTCACGAAGAAGAGGAGGAGGTGTACGGAGGGCAAAGAGGAGCCGCCATCGCGAAGAGGAGCCGCCAAACCCTTCTTCGAGTCTTTACGGTGAGTGCATTGTCCATTCTTGCTTTACTTTTGTGTTTTCTCTCTCTCTCTCTTACTTGTTTTTTGTATAATTCGTGTGTATTGAGAGAGGGAGAGGAAATGAGAGAGAAAGAGAGGGAGAGGGAGAGGGAGAGGGAGGGAGAGGAAATGAGAGAGAAAGAGAGGGAGAGGAAGAGGGAGGAAATGGGAGAGGGAGGGAGAGAGAAAGAGAGGGGGAGGGGGAGGGAGAGAGGGAGAGGGAGGGAGAGAAAATGAGAGAGGGAGAGGGAGTTTTCTCTCTCTTTTTTACTTGTTTTTGGTATAATCCATGTATATTGAGAGAGGGAAAGGAAATGAGAGAGAAAGAGAGGGAGAGGGAGAGGGAGGGAGAGGAAATGAGAGAGAGAGAGAGAGAGAGAGAGAGAGAGAGGGGGAGGGAGAGGGAGAGGGAGAGGAAATGAGAGAGAAAGAGAGGGAGAGGGAGAGGGAGGAAGAGAAAACGAGAGAGGGAGGAAATGGGAGAGGGAGACATTAAACATAATAGGGAAATGAGAGAGGGAGAGGGAGAGAGAGAGGGGGAGGGAGAGAAAAAGAGAGAAAAAACATTAAACATAATAGGGAAAGAGAGAAAGAGAGGGTGAAGGTGAGGGAAGGAGAAAAAATGAGAGAGGGAGAGGGGAGAGAAAAAAATGAGAGAAGGAAAGGAGAGAGAAAAAGAGAGAAAAGATGTTAAACATAATAGGGGAAGAGAGAAAGAGAGGGTGACGGTGAGGGTGAGGGTGAGGGAGGGAGAGGGAGAGGGAGAGGAGAGAGAAAAAAATGAGAGAAGGAGAGGAGAGAGAAAAAGAGAGAAAAGATGTTATACATAATAGGGAAAGAGAGAAAGAGAGGGTGAGGATGAGCGTGAGGGAGGGAGAGGAAGAAAGCAAAAGGAAATGAGAGAGGGAGAGGAGAGATAAAAAAATGAGAGAACGAGAGGAGAGAGAAAAAGAGAGAAAATGTGTTAAACATAACAGGGAAATAGAGAAAGAGAGGGTGAGGGTGAGGGTGAGAGAGGGAGAGGAGAGAGAAAAAATGAGAGAGGGAGAGGAGAGAGAAAAATAGAGAAAAATCATTAAACCTAATAGGGAAAGAGAGAAAGAGAGGGTGAGGGTGAGGGTGAGGGAGGGAGAGGAAATGAGAGAGGGAGAGAAAGAGAGAAAAGGGAATAAGACCTTACATTCAACTATCAATTTTAATTAAAAAATATAATATAATATCACTTGCAAGGAAGGATACTCTTTTATCATTAACCCTCTTTCATCCTTAGAATAGTCTTAGGAACAAATTTCTACTCTAACAAGCATATATTTGAGCATAATAACTATTTTAAGGTTTCTTCCATGAGTAGTAGTAGTATATATGCAACCATCAAGCTAGAGATCATGCTTTGGTATCTGTGGAGATCCCAATCTCTTACCCTCATAGAGATTGTAGTATGCAATAGTGTGGAGAGAAGGTGGGTGAGTTGTAAATGGTAAAGGGGAATTCTATTGATGATGGATAGAAGATGAGGTAGAAAAGACAATTGTATTCTTAGTGAATGCAACCTACCCATAGTATGGAATCCATGACCGATTGAAATCAGTAAGAATTTGAAATCCTATCTCGAGTATTATAACTATTGTTTTGTGGTGGATTTTCTTGCCATAAGTCAATGTCAATTTGTGCTGGTCCTAGTCCTGGTCATAGTTGTAGTCGTGGTCCTGGTCATCGTAGTCGTGGTCCTGGTCGTAGTCGTGATCGTAGTCACGATTGCGGTCGCGGTTATCATGGTCGTGATCGTGGTCGTGGTTGTGGTCATCGTAGTCGTGGTCGTGGTCATAGCTGTGATTGTTAAAGAAAATGAGAGAGGGGGAGAAATAGAAAAAAGAAGGAACGAGAGAGAGAGGGAATAAACATACAGCATAATAAAGAAGGAGAAAAAGAGAGAGAGATGGAAGGAGAGAACAATTTAAGAAAGAAAAAAATAATGATAACAAAAACAAATTGTTTGTCGTAATGTAGATAAAATGGAAAATGATGAAGGTCTTGTTATTCAAGATCACAAGGCGTATCTTAATTAGCGTGTCCCATGTCCTTGCTCTCAATGCAAGCTAGCAATTAGACGAAAACATCGATTGTCTATAAAACACGTACGACACTTTAGCGAGTTTCAATCTAAGATCATTGATTAGGTGATTGCGGATTTTTAGCAAACGGTAAGATTAGTTAACATCAATCATGCATTGTACTCGCAAGCTAATTGAATACCATATACAAGAAGATTGGGTGTGGTTGGAAAATTTTCTATCCAAGGAGGTGACGTCTCATCCCAAGGAGGAGTGCACCCTTTGCGGCTAATATTGAAGAGTTTGTGGGCGTGCGATGGATGGAGTACATAAGCCAATCCACCTCTTGAAAGGCACTACCCAATCTATACCGGCAATATGAGAGGAGACATGCAACCTTCCAAACCTACCTACAATCTTGGAGCTTGAGATGGAGGCAATGATCAATGCATTGATTCCCATGGATGTCGAGACTTCTGATCTGCTCAAAGAGGAAGCATTCATACCATTATATGATGGGTACCGATTATCTCGCCTGAAGACACTGCTTGCACTCCTAAGTGTGCAAGTAAAATACGGGTGGAGCGATGCAAGTATGACCGAGTTGTTCAGGTACCTTGTACGTACCCTTCGTTGATTTCTTTTTGGCACTATTATTAAAAACATTTGTGTTTTTTCATGGTGTTTTATGATTTTTTTCAAGTTATTGAGATATCATATATTACCATCTGCGAATACCATGCATGAGTCTTGTGATGATGCACGACATGTTTTACGAAAGATGGCATGGACTACAACAACATCCATGCATGTATCAACGATTGTATATTGTTTTGAGGAGAATACGAGACTATGGAGACATGCCCAAAGTGTGGTGCTCACAGGTATTGACAGGACTTGCAAGGGCAAACCATCCCTCAAAAAGTTTTCAAAAAGTTCTCAAACACTTTCCGCTTATCCCCCGCATAAACCACATGTTTCATATGTTCGACATGGCGAGCTTGACAACGTGGCATGCGCAGAATAGGTCCACAGATGGAGTTCAACAAATATCAGCGGATTCACGCGCATGGAGCCACATTGACTCTACCTTCCCAGGCTTTGCCCGAGAGCCAAGGAATCTTCGGCTTGATCTTGCAATGAATGGCGTGAACCCATTCGGTCTGCACTCAACTTCTTACAGTGTGTGGCCTATAGTCCTTGTCAACTACAATATCCCTCCATGGCTTTCTACGAAGAAAAAACATCTCATCCTTAGCTTACTCATCCCCGGCCGCTACAAAGTCAAAAATATGGACGTGTATCTTCGTCCATTAGTTGATGAGCTTAAGATTTTGTGGGAGGAGGGGGTCACCGTGCAAGATATGAGCAAGCGCGATGGTCGATGGTCTGCCAATATTCGAGCCATTCTCATGTGGACGATGCATGACTTTCCGGGATTCAGAGAGTGCTCAGGTAAATAGGCTTTCGTTCTCATTGGTAAAATCTATATTTTATCTTGTTCAAGTTTGTATTCACTAGATAGATGTGTTAGAATAGGTCTGGTTACCTCAGGTTATCATGCATGTCCATTGTGCGGGCCACAGTTAGACTCCCGAAGAACACGAACCATGAAAAAGATGGTATATCAAGGACACGCCAGTTTCTTGCCAGAGGGTCATGAACTCAGGGAAGGTTTTCTTGGATGACCTCCAACACGTATGAATGCCGCAAGCTGGTACGAGCTGAAAATGGTCCACGTGGAGTCACATCCAAACGGAATGCAGCGGTTCTCAGTTTTCTATGCGTTGCTATATTGGACCCACTTACAGATCAACCACTTGTTGGATCCCATGCATATTTTCAAGAATGTGGGCAGCTTGCTATGGGACCACATCACATGGAAGAGAGACATTATAGGGGCACGAATGGATTCGGAGGAGGTAGGCAAGATGGAAGCACTTTGGCTGCAATCGAGTGCTGATGGTCGCGTGCAGATATCTCACACTCCTTGGGTTTTGTCCACTAAAGAAGAGCACATTGTGAAGCAAGTAGTCAAGTCTATCCGCACTCCGATGGGTATGATGTGTTCTCTCATGACTGCATTTCCAAAAGATGACCAATTATCAGGGCTAAAGTCCCATGACTAGTATAAGATATGTCAAGTTTGTACTACGAATGGATTGTAATTGGCGTGGCATTTTGCTATTTAGAGTGTAGCCATTGTTCATAATGCTTTCTCATTTGTGGTAGTTTGTACTACCGATCGCGATTGTAGGATGCCTTACTCTAGAAATACACGGGGCCATTTACAGGTTGTCGACTTTGGTGCAATGGATCTCACAAAAGGAGATTAAGACATTCTCTATTGAATCCGCAAGGCAGTGAGCAGTGGAGACGGTCTGTCTCTTTGAGAAATACCTGCATACCAACATGCTCATGATACAAATCCACCTTCTTGTGCATCTTGTAGATGAAGTGGAGATTGCTGGACCTGTCCATACGCGATGGATATTCTTCTTGGAGCGCTTCATGAAAACCCTAAAAGGCTTTGTGTGACAACGAGCTCGGCCAGAAGATAGCATGGCTGAAGATTGGTTGGTGTCTGAGGTGCTAGTGCATATAATGGTATGAAGACACTGCTTGCTATGGATTATACGATGGATTACCGTAGCTTCTCCATGATACTATTCGATGTGCAGTGGTTCAAAGTGGTACTTGAAGGAGCTGGAGCAACACTTCGACGAGGTCCATCTGGATTTCTCGAAATAGATTCCAAAAAAAAATGGACGGAATTGTGCGACACCTTTGTGTTGCCGGCCCATTGTGAACAGTTGCATGAACTCATTTGTTTGTTAATTGTATTACGACATGGTACATGTCACAATAGTATAATCTCTCTTGTACATGTTTGTGAACAGGTAATCTTCTATCCAAACCCCCAACAACCTCAATGGTGATATGTTATACCTTTAGCTCCCCGAAGTATGAGAGTATATGATCAAAGCGATGTTCCGAGCATAGATGATGACAATATGCAAATAGAGGAGTCGATATTGCAAGGGGTGGAGGCCATCGAAAGCTTGGAGTATGTAGAGGAGCCAGCATCGGCTAACAATGATGGAAATACAAGAGTCCAAGAATTCTTTGAGAATGAGGTGGACTCATCCTTTTGTGGTGACATGTCTATCGACCTTCCAGTGTATGTGGAGTTGTGTCAAGATATTGACATGGAACCATAGGATACTTCATACTTGGAGCATCCACTTACTCAATTCATCGACTAATTGCTTATAGGGGTACATAAGATATGCATTTTAAGTGAGAATACTATATTGTAAAATATGGAAATTTTCCATAAGTTTGGGACACATGGTCAAATCTTTGGATTTGTCATAACTTGAACACTATAACTCTAGATCGAGTGCTTTATAGCTCAATAGATTTCATTTTTCAAGTGCTTTCTAATGATAGATCACATCATATATTTTTGAGAAACTTATGGGCATGTTATCCGCGTGCTACCTTTTTAGTATTCAAAAAATGAAAATTGGGAGATTTCCAAACTCACTAATATTGTGTTTGAGATCATTTTTAAATGATTTATATTACCGTGCTTTGTATGATTTAAATTGATTATGCTAACATCATTTTTTGTTTGTGTAGGTGACCTTTTCAAGATGAGTCGAGGGATGAGCGATAAGGAGTTGCAGGATATCTTCACGCACATGTCTCCAGATCAGATGGCGAGATTGAGAGACATGGTGGACCAGGAGTTGTCTCGAACATCGTCAAGCTGCTCTACTAGATCTACTTCAGCTCGATCAGATGCTTTAACTTCGAGCAGACGAGGTCGACGCTCCAAACTTGGTCCAGAGGGAGGGAGTGCTTCACGGTCAAGGGGATGCTGTAGAGATACAGAGACAGTGAGCCCACGATAGGCATGGGATACAGGTGCGACTCCTCGCTCTCGTGACGGTTCCAGGGAGTGTGGCTTAGGTGGATGCTGTGGAGGCACGGACACGATGTCTCCATCTCGTTGTTCTACTGGAGTTGCGTCACCTCCAAGATTTGTCACACCTATGGAGACATCTACTCCAGTTACTCCAACTTTTGCTCTGTCGTCTACAGGTGGCACCCCTATGGCTACTACTCCTATAGATACTCTCCTGGATATGCCCAGGAGCGTAGGCGCAGGTGGAAAAGGACCCATCTTAGGCATACCCTAGAGGGATATGCCTATCTTGTCAATGATAGATCAGGAGCCATCATCATGAATGATGGGGGAGGAGGGTGATGGCTCGCATGAGAGAGTTATGCCAAAAAGTTTTTCGGCACAACGTCTTAGATAATTGGAAAAACATACCGGAGGGGAGCAAGGACTACATAGTAGCATCCTTGCATGAGTTTCTGGTTCTAGCCACAGCTGATAGATTTTCTACGGGCTGGATGATGGACTGCATGCGTGTATATATGTCATAGACGATCGGACGCATGCAAGGCACTCAAGAGTGGGGCTGCAAATCCCGAGTGGCTAGACCCAAATGAATGGCGACTGAGGGAGGAGGCTATAGATTTTTCACGACATTGGAGTCAACAGCGCGAGGTGGCGAGGGCATGACTAAAGGCCAAAGTGGTCCATCATCTTGGGAATGGTGGCCACAAGACATATCTGGAGGACTTTGTAAGTTTTTCTTTTATTTTGCTTGCTTATTTTTTTGCAATATCCTTTGTACTGACAATCATGTTTCTAACAATTAGTATTTTGTTTTCTTTGCAGCACTCCATTACAAATTGTGATCTGACCGGCCTTGAGACTCGATATGCAGAGAGGCATGGTCTCACTGCATTGATTGACCGATTGTATAGATGCGATGGCCCTGTAAGTCACTCATCTTTCTTGTCCGTAGTTACCATGTTTAATTAGAATGCATTATTGTATGGTGGACTAATGTGTAGTTGTTTCTTTTTTTCCAGAGTCTGTTCGATGCTCCTTTGCGGTGGGACGAGCTTTCGGATGGCGAGGATATGTAGCTCGCCCTTGGATCCCTGGAGCTCACACAACCTTTTTTTTTTGTCTCCTGATCTGTGTAGACATTTTTTATGTAGTAGTGATATCTTGTCATGATTGTACCAGTCGCTTTCATTATGCAATCATGTATTTATTTCATGTATTAGTGTTATGATTTCAGTACACTTTGTTTTTGTTTACACGAGCATTGTACACAATGCAAAAACTATTTTGTATGGCCCAAATAAAGCACACAGTGCTATATATGGCAGGGCAGCTTATTGCCTTGCCACAAAAATATTTTTCCATATTATTGTCGCTATTAGCATCGCAAATTTACCTGCACGCGTCATTATTTGTATCATTATTAACATCGCAGAGCATCGTTATCAGCGTCGATATTATAAGCATCACAAGCGTCATTATCAGTGTTGTTATTTGTGTTGGTATCAGCAGTTATTATCATCGCTATTTGCGACGCTGATATCGACGCAAATAGTGACGCTAATAATGACACTAATACCGATTATTCTATGGTGTCGCCAATAACGACGCTTTTTGCGACGATGGGGACAAATTTTGTTATTTACATTTTCGTCACTTTTAATATCGATATAAAGCCTATATCTTGTAATGAGTGCATGTGGTCATATAATTAGTATCAATAATAGATTCAAGAATTAAAAGTTCATAATCATCTTCACGCAATGGTGGAGAATCATACATGGGATGGGTAGATAATGAGCCATTAAATGGACGGAGAAGATTAATCTGAAAGGTATTATGAATTTTTCAGTGGTGGACAGGCAATTCTAATCTAAAAGCATTAGCATTTATACAATGAAGAATTTTGAATGGTCTATAAAATCTAGGTGTATGTTTAACATTAGGATCCTTCTCAACACTATGCAATCTATGTTTCTCAATTCGCAACCAAACATACATTAGGAGAAATATGGACTCTATTTTTTACCACTTAAGGAGTGAATAAACAAATATAGGCCTAACCAATGAGAGAGTTGGGATTCCAAATTCATGTAACATGAATCTTCTAGCTATATCTTGGTCCAAATATTCTCTCAGCAATAAAATAAGGGAGAATGTGGGGAATATAATGCTTACACTTCCTGGAAGTTTGTGACTCGAATTTTTATTTTTATTTTTTTTAATGTTTGTCTTTTCATTTCTCCCCTTTTTAGTTTCACCCTCTTTCTTTAGCGGAACTCAAATTTATCATATCTATTTCCCCGCTTCTTCTTTCCTGACAAAATCTTACAGCCTCATTTGTACCCTATCTGTAACCCTGTGAAATTTCATTTTCTCTACACAAGCACAGAGTGACACAATATTAGTGAGTTTAGGATCTCCCAATTCCTATTTCTTGAATACTAAAAACGTGGCACACGGATAACATGCCCATAAGTTTCTCAAAACCATATGATGTGACCTATCATTGGAAAGTACTTCAAAATTTGAATCTATTGAGCTATAGAGCGCTCAATTTGGAGTTAGAGTGTTCAAGTCATGACAAATCCAAAGATTTGACCACGTGTCCCAAACTTATGGAAAATGCCCATATTCCCCAATATGGTGTTGAGTGAGTTCCACATGTTTTATGAGAGTAGAGCTTATTCTACCAAAGCCCTAAGATTTTCTTCACAAAACTTTACATGTATATTGTTTTCCTCCATGGATGTTCTATGGTAAAGTTTTACCTCACTTGGACAAAACTTGCACAAGCTATGTACATTCTCTGACATGTAATTTTTTTTGTTTTGGTACTCTATGAGCCTCTTACAGTCAAGAATGATGATCTTTTGAACACTCAACTTCTTCTTCAACATCTTACGGTTTCTTTGTAAACAAAGTTACAGGTATGTTGTCTTGTTGTTTTGTTTCTCCATAGTTAAATTTTATCTCATTTGGACAAAATGTATGTAGGCTATATGCATACTGAGTTTTCCTTTGTTTTTTTACTCTAAGAGTCTTCGAGGGTGGAGAACAATGATTTTTTAAAAACTCAACTTCTTCAACATCTTTGGGCTTCTTTGCAAAGAGAGCCACAGGTATATTGCCACTTTTTTTTGTTGCTCCATGGTTAAGTTTCAACTCATTTAGACAAAGCCTATGTAAGTTATATGTATGCTTTGACTCAATATTTCTTTTTTTTTTTTGTACTCTAAGAATTTGTCAGTGTGAAGGAACAATGGTCTTGTTATAAGTCAACTTCTTGTTCAACATCTTTGGGCTTCTTTGTGAAATGAATTACAGGTACAATGTTTTTTTTAATTGCTCCATTTAAATTTCTTTTCATTTGGAGAGAACATTTGCAAATTATACACATGTTGATAGGTCACTTTTCTATTTGGTTATAATAGATGTCTTCATGGAGGAAAAACATCAGTAGCATACTTGCATTGGAGGTCTTCAATAGGAAAGATAGTGGCAGTAATTGGATTTGTGATAAGTACTATAAGTTGGATTGAATTTTTATGCACCCAAGTATTCGAGAGAGTTTCAAGGTCAGGCATAAGGATGTTGCAAACCTTAGCAAATATTGGAAAGGTAGAATTTTAGAGTTCAAAAAAGTGTTTAATGGAACAAGCACAATAACAGAAGTGTTGATCCAACATGTTTATACACACAAACAAATCTCTGTACACGACAAGAACTACATTGCAAATTGTAAACAAAACAGTAAGTTTTTAAATTTTATCATTGTTTATTCTTTTGCATCAAAGTTATTTTTAAAAATCTTTGCAGTGTTCTAATTCAATCTTGTTTTACTGACAGCTCTATATCCATCAACTTTGCATGAATGGCAAAATGTGGAATGTTTGAGCGGCAAGATACATGTTTGGCATGAAGACATAGTTTCTTTGATTTATGATAATAACTGTGCAAGTCAACTTGCAACGCAAAACATGTTTTTTTATAATTCATTGTATGTAGTAGAAAGCTAGAGATTGTAGCATGTCCCATTGTTGCCACTATCTAGTGGTGAATGGTTGATTGGTAGCTTGGAGTTGTCAAGAGCATGTAATTCCAAGATAAAATCTGACATCAATGGTGCTATGAAACCCACCACATGCTGCAAAGATGTGCATC